>NC_059141.1:54228048-54463048 GCF_020740605.2 Lemur catta
CTCATTAGGTTATTGGGAATCCACTTTCCTGTGATGCCCCCGTGCACACAGTAAATTTATATGCCTTTTCTCCTGTTGTTCAGTCTATTGTCAGATCATTTCTCAAACTCGAATATCAAATCTCAACAGGGGAGAGAGAGGGTTCCTTGCGTCAACAAAGACATTTTTGCACATTATTGTCCAAAACTTTGCTTTCCATTGTTCCATGGCCATTCTCCTTAGAATGCTCAACACCTCCCTGCTCCTACAATCTGGAATGTACTTATCCTTCTTAGATTAAATCATGACAAACAATTTCCATTGAGAACATTCCCTGCCCTCTGTAGTCCCCACTGACTGAACTCCAGGAGCACTGGTTGGCATTCTGCACACATTTACTTATGTAGATAGCTATTGCTCTATGGTAGCTCTTGCCTCCTCAACCACTCTGTGAGTTTCTCTTCTTATACCTCTATTTCCCTCTCATGGCCTAATAGTGGCCACTATTTAATCAAAATACTGTACGTGCAGGTTAGATATTAAAACAAACCATTCTCCCTTTCTTAGAGAGCCACTACTAGGACATACTATGAAAGAGTAGAAGACGTTCCCTGTGCTTCCCTGGCTTGATCCTAATTTAGCTACCCCTCCTTGGGGATCATCTTAAAGAAGAAATTCAGTTGATTACAAGGATAGCTTTATGATTTCGCCAAGAGCTTCCTAAGAAACAAAAAATCACCCTAAAACTATTGGGCACTGGGAAATTTACTACAATCCACACTCTCTTCATTCTACTCTAACTTTCAAAGACCTACAAGTCTCCAACTTAAGCAAAAATAAGAATTGGTGGGTATATCATGCTAATGTTCATAGAGCCAGTTGTCAATCACATTGTAGTTTAGGAAGGATGGAGAAAACAGTGAAAGTATGCATTTTATTTTAGGACTCTTGCCTAAGAATACATTTAGAGTGGTTACCAAAATCTTAAACAAAAAGGGTCCTTGACCAGTGCTTCAGTATATTTTACTGATACATTTACTGATATCACTTATTGGAGAGACTTGAAGTCTAAGGAGGCATACAGTAAACAGGGTCACACCACCATAAACCACCCTAAATTCCTTTTTGCCATTCAGACCTAACAGAGTTTGACAGAATATAACCAACTCTTGCTTATCTGAACTAATCCAGGCAAAAAGGCTCAAGGAATGCACAACATTATGTGATTAGGATAACAGGTAAAGGCAATTTGATGGCATTCTGTAATATTTTTTTTTTTTTTTTTGAGACAGAGTCTCGCTCTGTTGCCCAGGCTAGAATGAGTGCTGTGGCGTCAGCCTAGCTCACAGTAACCTCAAACTCCTGGGCTTAAGCGATCCTACTGCCTCAGCCTCCCAAGTAGCTGGGACTACAGGCATGTGCCACTTTCTATATATATAGTTTAGTTGGCCAGATAATTTCTTTCTATTTTTAGTAGAGACGGGGTCTCGCTCTTGCTCAGGCTGGTCTCGAACTCCTGACCTTGAGCAATCCACCCGCCTCAGCCTCCCAGAGTGCTAGGATTACAGGCGTGAGCCACCGCGCCTGGACCTTTCTGTAATTTTTTTTTCTTCAGCATATATATTTCTCTTACCTTTAGCTTCACAACCTTGTTTGTTTTATTTGCCAGTGTACACTAAAGTCTGGCACAGAGTCTTAGTCTGTTTGTGTTGCTATAAAGGAAGACCTGAGGCAGGGTAATCCATAAAGAAAAAAGGTTTCTTGGGCTCACGATTCTGCAGGCTATACAAGAAGCATGGCATCAGCACCTGCTTCCAGTGAGGGCTTCATGGAGCTTCTGCTCATGGCAGAAGGTGAAGGGGAGCTGGTGTGTGTAGAGATCACGTGTTCGGAGAGCAAGAGGGAGGGGAGGGAGGATATACCAGGCTCTCTTTAACAACCCACTCTGGCATGAACTAATGATAGAGTAAGAACTCACTCATTACCAGAGGGACAGCACCAAGCCATCCATGCAGGATCCACCCCCATGACCCAAGCACCTCCCATTAGGTCCTCATCTCCAACATTGGGGATAAAATTTCAACATGAGATTTGGGGGCGTCAGATATCTAAACCATAGCACACAGTGCCTAGCCCATACAGACAACTCAATAAACGTGTTGAAAGCTAATTGGTGGACACCTATATACTAATTGGGAGTTTACTCCAAGATGGAGTCTTATCAGCACCAGCTACACCAAATCTGGTTCATTACAAAGAAATACAGAGTCAAATGCTAGGATTATATTGTTAAGAAAAAAGATCCAACACTTGGATATAAAGAGGTAAGGGGATGGGAAAGGACAGAATATCCTTTCAACGGCATGCTGTGCCATTGCTGACAGGTCTTCCCAAGGATCACTTATTAATAATTCTTCAGTAAATCATACCTATATTTGACTTCACTGCTCACTACTTGATTGCAGCCTAGAGACAATGAAGTTACACGTCAAATTGTAGATTTTTTTGTCCAGCAAAAACAAACAAACAAAAAGTCCCCAGAGATTACAATTTTATTACTCTGCAGAATACTGACCAGTTTTGTATCTAACCTTGCAATCCTAGTTTAGCATTCTTTTTTCTAAGTGCCTGTAAATAGCTCAAATGCTCTTGGAACCAGCTCTATCATACTACTAGTTCCCTCATTAAGGACTTAAACATATTAATAATTAAAAAAAATAATGATATACGTGTTCATATAGAACTTGAGAGTCATAGTTTAACATTTTTACAAAATTATAATGTCCTAGGACAGGGCTGAGCAAGCTCTGTGATACTGAGGGGCCCTGCTAATGCACTGGCCACAATGTCCCTATCCTGACCTATGTGCATGTGAGGACACGGGATGGGATGGGATGGTTGGGTGGCTGGTCCCAATCAACATCCCATGTCTGGCAGGCAAATGCATGAGCCTAAGGCCAAGGCATAGGCCAAGAAGAAGGAAAATGCCCCCAAAGAGGAAGTTAAAGAAGAGCGGCTAGAGTAAAGAGCAGACAAGTGAACAGAGAAAACAGACTTTGAGGAGATGCTGTCTGTCAACTGGCTGCTACAGCAAAGTACCACGGAGTGGGCGGCTTCAACAGCAGAAATTGTTCCCCACAGTTCTGGACACTGGCAGTCAGAGATCAGTGTGGTTGGTTCTGGGGAGGGCCCTCTACTGAGTTGCAGATGGCCAACTTCTCATCATATCCTCAAGTGGCAGAAAGAGAGTGGGAAAGCTCTCCAGGAGCCCTTACAGAAGAGAACTAATCCTATCCATGAGGGCTCCACCCTCAAGACCTAATCACCTCCCAAAGGCCCCAGCTCTTAGTCCCATCATGTTGGGGTTTAGGATTTCAACATATGAACGTTGGGGGAAACAAACATTCCATCTATAAGGAATACATATATTAGAGGGTGGTAGATGGGGTCTTAGGGGACTCTGCTTTGATATTTATGCCTCAGGAGAAAGAAATTCCTCATCCGTATTAGAAACGGTTGGGCCAGATAATTCTGAAGGTGTTGTATAGCTTAAATATCAAGTTTCCTAATGGTTTCTCCGTTCAGTATAAAGGGACCTTTTCCTAACACTATTCTCCCAGTACCCTTGGGCAATCGTGAAAGTTCCTGCCAGCACTCCTGGTCTGTGCTACTTTGTATCTGGTTGCATTTGGGCCCAGGAGCTGCATAGATTCTATCTTTTCTTTGGCCTGGGACACCCCTGGGACAGGCTATGCGCTTCCTCCGCCATCACACTCCCAGGGCACTAATGCTACCCCTCAAAGAAAGAACTCTCCCCTCTCTTGTCCCATCTGGACCACCAAGGAAGAGATCCCAGTTGCACATTTCACTTTTCAAGTTTCCTGCATACTTGTCTGACTCACAAAACAGCGCCTCTTGGATATCTATAAGTTGCAGGCAGCTAACCACGTTCCCCTCCACGCCTGGGGGAGAATTTCAACCTCAAACAACTTTATTTAAACAATTTCTTACTTAACATGTTTTTCTCAGGGCCTCAAATCCAATCACTCCCTGCGTTGCAGGGAAGAACTGCTACAGGACAAAAAGAACAACACAACCTGCTTTTATTTTAATATCTTCCGGGTCTCTCGGCAATGCCATCATTTGGGCTGTCAGCCCTGCACCGCCTGAGGTGGCTTCCCGCTCTGCAGACAGTCTGCCTCCCCACTAATGGCACTGTTCGGGCGAGGGGGAAATGCAATTTTCCACTCCATTACAAGCACTGTGTAAAAGGACCTCTTTTCCTCACTGCACACAGATAAGGACCTAATGAAATTCCATTCACTAAGTATTACAATAGCCAACTCCACACCAAATACAGGCATTCTATACGCCCGCCAGGCCCTCCACTCCAGAAGCGATTGTCATCAAATGTCCCTGGATTGGATCGCGTCAGGATGAAAAACTGCAGATTGAGCAGCGAGAAGGGAGGGTCGCAACGATGGCAGCAGATCCATGTTTCTGGATCTTCCCTCGGTCCATTATGCCTGGATGGAGCTTCTTATGGACTCTGGGAGAAGCTTGCAATTCTTGTATCTGGAAATGGCAATACTGGGAGAGCCAAAGGACTCCTGAAAACTCTAGACGTCGCATGTCCTACAGGAACAGGTAACAAAAGTACAAGAAGCAGGTAAAGTACTGGCTGTATTTTAATATGGGAAATAAAAACAGAGGCAGCTTCTATTGACGGTATGAATCTCACATAGCACATGGGGTAGAAACTGTTGAAAAGGTAAAATTCCTTCTCCATATTCTCCCACCTTTCTATCTTTATCCCTTTCCTACCCATTTCCCTTTCCCAATATGTTTTCTCTTGAATTGTGGTAAAGCAATATGAAAGGGAAAATAACATTCCCTTCTTCTTTCTCATTCACAGTGTCAATACCCTCCTGGTCTCCAGGGGTCCCTAGGTTGTGCTGTGTCCTCCCCGCTGTCAGCACTATCTATAAGGACCTATGGAGTTTCCTCACACCAAAACTCATCACTCTCATCCCAAACCTCTCCGTGCCCCACGTTCTATTCTTTCACCAAATAACCCATGTCACAAGAGAAGATCTGGTTGGAGCCCACTCCTAGACTACAGCAAACTGAGAGGCCACTCCTAGAGACCCAACACCTTGGCTTCAAAGAGTTAGTGGTTAATGCTGCATTGGAAGGTATAGCTGCTGAGTTAATGGTAGGCAGTTTGGGGGCATAGAGCCTGTGAAATCTCTTCAACCATGTCCAAAGGTGGCCCTGCATCTCAATTGAGCCACACAATTCAGCCATGAGGAAGATGGAAAAAATGTTTGTATACCATGTACATACAGACATATTTATATATACACACTAACATATATGAAATATATTTCTGTAACAAATACATTTATATGTTTAAATCTTTCATTTTATCCTCATTTCCCACTCTCATTTGCCTCCTCATAGACAATGATTGGAAGGCATTTGGTATGGATCTTTCTATTATATGAATTCTTTCAAAACATACTTGTTTTTCCCTATATGCCACATTACAAAATACACAATATTATTACATGCCACTTCATTTGACTGCTGTATAATATTCCATTGAAAGTATATACAGTTGATAGAACTTTGGGTTGTTTTCCACTCATTGATAGAACTTTGGGTTATTTTCAAGCTATTTATATGAAAAATAGTAATTCTAAGGACATTCTCTACCTGTCTCCTAGCATACATGTACATGCCTCCTATTACACGATGGAATTGTTGGGATCATAAGATATATTAATGTTCAATGTTAACAGGACAATTCTGCAAGGTGTTGCATGAATTTGTACTCTCATCAACAATGTAGCAGAGTTCCTATACATCTATATCCTGTTCAATTATTAAAAAGTCAAAAAACAATAGATGCTGGCATGGAGGCAGAGAGAAAGGAACACTTACACACTGTTGGTGGGACTGAAAATTAGTATAACTTCTGTGGAAAACAGTATGGACATTCCTCAAAGAAATAAATGTAGATCTGCTATTCGATCTAATAATACCACTGCTGTGTATCTACCCAAAGGAAATGAAGTCATTTTATCAAAAAGACACTTGCACTCAAACGTTTATCACAGCATAATTCACAGTTGCAAAGATGCAGCATCAACCTAAGTGCCCATCAATTCATGAGTGGATAAAGAAAATGGTATATGTAAACACACACACACACACACACACACACACACACCATGGAGTACTACTTAGCCACAAAAAGGAATGAAATAATGTCATTTGCAGCAACTTGGATGGAACTAGAGACCATTATCCCAAGTGAAATGTCTCAGGAATGGAAATACCATATGTTCTCACTAATAAGTAGGAGCTAATGGGTGGGTACACACAGATACAAAGTGATATAAAGGACATGAGAAACCAAGAAAGGGGGAAGGTGAGAGGGGGTGTGTAGGATAAAAACTTACCTATTGGGTACAATGAACACTATTCTGGTGATGGGCACACCAAAAGCCCTGATTTAAGCATTATACAAGGTATCCATGTAACAAAAACATTTGTACCTCCTTATTTAATATTTTGAAATAAAAAAATAAAAAGCCAAAACCACTTGATTTTGAAAAATAATTTGCCAGTCTTGTGTATGAAAAGTATCTCATTGTATTTTCTTTATAATTCCCTAACCATCAATAATGTTGAGTATATCTCTGCACAAGTTGTCTATAAATATTTCCTTCTCTGCAAAATGTCTGTACCTTTTGTTCATTTCTCTATTGAGTTGTCTAAGTTTTCTTATTGTTTTATAGGAGTTCCTTATATACTCTTAATACTAATTCATTATCAATTCTGCTTACTGAAAAACCTTCTACTTTGTAACGTGTCTTTTCAGTTTTTAAAGGTGTCTTTTGATAAATAATTTTCTTCATTTTAATGGACTAAAATTATCAGTCTTTTCTTTTACAATCAACACTTTTTATGTCTTTCTAAAAAAATCTGATTGCTGTTTTGTACTCATGCTTTTTAATTTATGTAAGTCGCATTGTTACAATGTCATCCTCTTTCTTTTTTCACTCAAGTCCTGTGTTTCTAAGATCCATTGCCTTGTGGTATATACATCTACTCTGTCACTTCTAGTTGCTATTGATACTCCAGGGTATCCAACACATTTTATCAATCCATTTTCACTTATCACCATTTTATAAATCCAGCAACTGAAGATCAATTCACAAAACCTTCCTCCCACTTTCTCTTTTCTCAATAACAATGTAGTTAATTAGAACTGGGATGTGGATAACTTCTGGGGTAGAAGAAAAATGATTATAAAGTCAAGTTCTGTCCTGCACTTAAAAAAAAAAAAAAGGCTTTGAATTACCCACAAATGTGAAGATGCACACATTTTTTGAAGAAAGAATACTACTTAGCCCAAATCTTGACAAACATTAACATTTACCTTTACCACAGAACTTTATTTCTTCATAAAGCTTTGAGTTCCTGTCCAGTGTCCTTTCTTTTCACCTGGAAGGACTCCCTTCATTGCAGTGCAGGCCTGGCGGCACTCGGTTGTCGGTTATCTGGCAATGTCTTAATTTCTCCCTCATTTTTGAAGCACAGTTTTTTGGATACAGGGTTCTTGGTTGACAGGCCTTTTTTTTTTCTTTTTTCCTCCTTCCACACCTTTGAATATTTCAGCCCACTGACTTCTGGCCTCCAAGGTTTTTGAGGACAAATCTTATGATTATCGTGTGGGGAAATTATGATGACAGTTATCGTCCCGGCAACTCTATAGGTGCTCATAATGGGCCTTATTGTGTATCACACACCACAGAACACATTTCTATAGTAACAGCTATGTTGTAGCATCATTCTGACACCAATGAGAATTTAAAGAAAAAGAAATTGAATATCTCAAGTATAGACACTATGAGGTCTTGAAGAGCCTAAAGTTATTACAGATTTTCAAACTATCAATGGAGAGGACATTGAAGCATTGTATAGGTTATATTTCTAATAAACTAAATATAAATCTCTATAACCTACGTAAATAAAAAGCACTTGTTTTCTTTATAGAGGAGTATGTTCTTGTGACCAAAAAAGGAAAAAAAAAAAACAAAATATTGTGGGTTATCCCCAGCCATGATTCGTCCATTTCTTGCTCAGACTTTACAAAGAGCCATTGTTATCAAATTACTGACACCTATATAAGCCCCTAGCTGGGCCTAGATCTTTGGTCCTTATAGGCCAGGAAGCTACTTTTTGATGACTTGTGGAATTTGTGAGAGCGAGACTGTTTTTCCTTGTTAGTTAGCATTGTTAGTGTAGTTAGTATTATTTATCAGTAGTGTTAGCATAGTATAGTTAGTATTGTTAGCATAGTATAGTTAGTATTATAAACCTAGTTAGTATTATCCATTAGTATTATTAGCCTAGTTCATATAGTTAGTATTGTCAGAGTAGTGAGTATAGTTAATATTGTTAGCATTAGCCTAGTTAATACAATTGGCATTGGTCATTAGTTATTTAGCATAGTTTGTGTAGGTAGTTAGTATAGAATTTGTAGTTAGCATAGTTAGAGGTGACCACGCAGCAGGGCTTGGCCTCTAGTTCCTTCAGTGAGGAGCTCCTTAATTATCAGCTCCTCAAAAAAATTGGCTGGGGCAGCTTCGCCAAGGTGATGCTGGCCCAGCACCTTCCTACTGGGACCCAGGTAGCCATCAAAATTACATCCAAGAAGAGCCTCTCCAGCCTCAAAAGTGTCTATAAGGAGGTCAAAGCAGGCCGGGCGCCGTGGCTCACGCCTGTAATCCTAGCACTCTGGGAGGCCGAGACGGAAGGATCGCTTGAGGTCAGGAGTTCGAGACCAGCCTGACCAAGAGCGAGACCCCGTCTCCACTAAAAAAAAAAAAAAAAAAATAGAAAGAAATTAACCAGACAACTAAAAATATATATAAAAAATTAGCTGGGCATGGGGGTGGTGCATGCCTATAGTCCCAGCTACTTGGGAGGCTGAGGCAGGAGGATCACTTGAGCCCAAGAGTTTGAGGTTGCTGTGAGCTAGGCTGATGCCATGGCACTCTAGCCCGGGTAACAAAGTGAGACTCTGTCTCAAAAAAAAAAGGAGTTCGAAGCAATGAGAACCCTGAATCATCCAAACATCCTAAAGCTGTTGGATGTCACAGACACCAAAGACACCATCTATGTGGTAACAGAATATGCCAGAGGCAGAAACCTTTGCCAGTACATCCTCTGACATGGCCACCTCGAGGGAGGAGGCCCGGGCCAAATTCCAACAGATCCTATGTGCCATGCAGTACTGCCACCATAAGATCGTCCATAGGGACCTGAAGCCCCACAACATCCTACTCGATCCCAATGATAATGTGAAAGTAGCTGACTTTGGCTTGGCCACAACATTTGGGGAAGAAAGGAAGAAGCTGGACACCTTCTGTGGGATTCCCCCCGTGTGCTGCCCCAGAAACCTTCCTGCACCAGGAGTATAATGGGCTGGAGTGGACGTGTGGAGCCTCAGTGTTGTCCTCTACATCATGATGCCAGGACTCTTCCATTTGATGGAGAAAGTTTAGGGACCTTGGCAGTAAGGTTGTAAGTGGAAGGTATAAGATAACTCTTTTCTTTTCAGACCAACTCAAACTTTTTCTGCAAAAGTTCCTGACCCTTGAACCCAGAGAGAGGCCCACCCTCCTCTAGATTACGAGCGACAACTGGATAAATTCTGGGCAGGAGACACTGAGGCCATACACACAGCTGTCTGCAGATGAGGCCATAGGCAACAGGATGCCAGAGGAGGCCAGGCAAGCCCTCCGGGCTGCGCAGCCAGATGGGAAGACCTCAACCTCTCCCTCCAAAGAGGGCCAGGGCCGGCAAGGGCTCACGAGGTCTGTCAACCTCATGTTGAGACTGTGCTGCTTCCCGCCAGCCCAAGAGAGTTGCTGCAAAACAAACAAGGTGGTGCCCTTGAATACAGAGGACAGCTGAGGCAGGGACCAAAAGCAAGTATGTGGGACAGTCAAGCCATGCTTCCTACATTTTGTTTTATTTATTACAGTTTTATTGATATTATTTTTAATTGACAAGTAATAGTTGTATACATGTATGGGGTACAAGGTGAAGTTTAGGTATATGTACACTGCATTTAATGTGACATAAAGCTAATTAAAATCTCCATGACCTCAGAAGGGCAAATGGGGCATGATGTCACTTATGTGTTGAATCTGCAAAGCTGACCTCATAGAAGTAGAGAAGTGTAATGGCGACAAGAGTCCAGGGGGTGGCAGAGGGAGGGCACGGGGACTTGGCCAAAGGACACAAAGTTTCAGACAGACAGGAGGAAGAAGCCCTGACAACCGTTGCACAACAGGGTGGCAAGAGTCAATGAGAATGTACTGCACATTTCAGAATCCCTGAGAGTCCCGTTCAAATGTCTCCGTGGCTTTAGAATGGACAGCAAGAACACCTGAGCTCCCTGGATCCTGACAATACGGTGTGTGAGGTTGGCCAGGCGTGGACTCCCACCTGCGGGTGGGAGCCGCCCAGGAGCAGCCCTGCAGCCTTCAGAGGCATCCGAGCCACAGTAGAGTGAGCTGCAGCACGGCCTGGGGCCCTGGAGACAAGAGGGCCCCTCCGCCCTCACCGGGGGCAACGTCTGAGGTCTGAGCCTGGACTGTGACTCCGGGCACTTCTCTTTCCCTGCTTTTCTCTGCCTTTTCTTCCACAGTTGTCGGGGAGGGGAGATGGTTCTTAGTAAACTGTTTCTTCCAAATCTTACAGTACAAATAAAGCTCCAGAAAGCTGGGTCCCAGATAGTATTTCTGTTTTGCATCCTCCCTGCACAGTTGGGGCTGTGCATGTCCTAGTTTAGGCAGCATGGAGCAATGCAGCACTTGGAGTTAACCGGAAAAACTCAGTGGAAAAGAGACTTGAGGGAAGTACTGATGTAACCCCCAACAGCAACAAATGGGGCTCTGAGCCACATGCAGGGCAGAAAGGCACAGGTTGTGCATGGCCTCCCCGTGCTAATGGTACCTGGTAACATTTTCAGAAGGACCAAGCAGGCTGTAGGTCCTGTCAGCCTGTGTTAACTATGCCGAATAGGATAACTAAGTCCTTTGAACCAGACTGTGTTGGGAGTCAGAGGAATGGCCTGGGGGAGGTCCCCAAAGCATCCTAGGGGGCCACTTGTCCTGCTGAGGTTCCAAACTATAGAGCACAGCATTCGGCCTTTCTTCTGTGATGTTTCCTCCTTTTCCTAACAATGGCACGGAAGGGTCCCTCGAAGAGGCCTGAGCGAGGTGCAGGCCTTCAGCCAGCCAGAGGTTGAAGGGGTGCTTCTGGGCGAGCCAGATGTCCTGGGGTTCAGAGGGGGGATGTATCCCGAAAGACCACAGCCTGGAGGAATGGAGGGGGTGGCAGGAAGGGTGGCTTTTGTGGGACAAGTTCCAGCTTCCCAGAGCCCCGGTATTTCCACTGTAGGCTTGGATCTGTGGTTTCAGACACCCATGGGGGAGCTTCCTCATGGTTCCTAAGGAGCCTAAGGAATGTCCAGGAAGGCCCTGGCCCTGGTGCGTGGCCCAGCTGCATGGTGTGCACAGCCCCCAACATGCAGTGACCCTGCCCACTAGTAATGGTGGCCAGGACGGTCCTGGAGTCTGACTAGTCAGATGAGACCTTCCTGCACCCCAAGAGAGCAGGACCAGGGGAAGCAGGAAGAGGCTGGGGACAGGGTGGGAGTCTTGTGGGTCCCCTTTGTTCCTCAGTGTGGATTTTCTTTATGCTTAACAGCCGAATTAGTGGTCACCCAGTGCTGCTGTCCTTAAAATCCATCCGTGGCTCTCACCACTTCAGGGCAAGTCCCCGTTCCTCAGTCAGATTTTGGGTCCCTCCAGGACATCTCCCCCTGCTGGCTTTTCACCTGCCCCAGTCTGCCCTTCACACTACAAACACTGAGTTGTCCTGTTTGTCACAGATGCCATCACGCCTCTGTGCCTTTGCACGTGGGTTTCCTCTCTGGGAAGCCCGCATGTCAGCCACCCCACTGGGCTCCCAGAGATGGATCAGACATAGGGGTCCACACTGTGAAGACCTCGCTGCCCAGCTGGGGACATGAGACAGGGACCTAATTATTAATAGATTTGATCTCTTATGCCAACACCTGTCATTTGATAGTGGCTATCTAGAGAGCTCTGTTGAAATGATTCTGAGGCTGTTTAAGCTCAGAATGAGCCATGATTGATTAGCAATGTGTGCTGGGGCATGGGGATGGTAGCACACACACCTTGCATTGCCATCTCAGGCAGGGCAGGGTACATCTTCTTCCATCCCTCAACACAAACCTTGCTACTTTTCAGGAGCACAAGGAGAGCCAAACCCACACAAGCTCGGCCCACTGCCTAAAACAAAGACATCTGCTCCTGTGCACTCCGGTCCAGGCTCATGCAAGAGTGTAAAATAGCAGACTGATGAGAGAAACAGCTCAGGCCCTGCTGACACCTCCCACCATCACCTTGGGCACATCATTCTCACACAAGTGCATCAAATTTACCATTTTAACTGGCTGCGAGATGATATTGTGGAATTAGGTTTCCGAAGAAGAAGAACAGACAGGTTGTAAGAACAGCTGCAAAGAAACTGATTTTCTTTCTAAGCTCAGACCCCATTAGCTATGCAGCAGGTGGTTGTGTTTAATCCAGGCGGAATTTACTGAGAGCTCTGCTGTTCCCAGAACTGCACCTGACGCCAATAGCAGAAAACAAAAGCTACAAAATCACCAAGTTCAGCTCCTGGCACATTGTGAGTGCCTAAGCAAGCATTGCTTTCCTCTGATTTCTCTTTTTCTTGCTTTCCTCAAAGGAGATTTCAGTTGAGACGAGATGAGGCCTGTCCCATGCCATAACCATCCCATTCAGCAATTCCTCAGAAATGTAGGTATCACTTACCACATGCAACAAGAAGTGAGTTATTAAGAAATGATCTCCCGAGTGGACTGCAGTGGTTCTTGGTCGAGAGAAGTTATATGGAATAAATGACTTGCATAAAACAAGTGTTCCATAAATATTTGGTTCAAGTGACATGTTACAGTAAAAGCACAAATGTTAGAGTTAGAAGGGATATGGGAGATTATTTAAACCAACCCCTTCATGGTACAGATGAGGAAATAGTGGGGTTTTTTTTAAATGTTATGTGACTTCTGGGACTAGAACTATGTTTTCCTAACTCCTGGTACAGTAGCCTTTGTGTTATATTATGCTGTATTTTATCGCCAAGTTGAAAGTCTCAGGAGAATTATGCCTGGGAGCATTTAGGTGAAATTCAGCTGGAGACATACCTGTCCCCCTAACCTCCATGGGACCATGATGTAACATGTAACCCCGGCAGCTGGAATCCAGGCCCTGCTCCATGTAAATGTGCGGTGCCCCTAACTTTGCATGACCTCCAAAGGCAATTCCCCCTAGCTATGGTTTTAATTTTTAAAAATTGCTCCACTTAGAGTAACTCTAAATTTTAAAAGCATTACCATTAACAGGTTACTTCAAATTGTCCCTGTCAGCTGGAGCTGGGGGAAGCTCCAATGATGTTACCCCAGTGAATAATAATTTGTTTCAAATTTTAAAGGACAAAACTTATTCTTGGCAACCTCCTGTAGGGAGAAGAACTATTTCCAATGCTCTTTAATACATCTTGAAATAATTTATGAAACTTTACGAATATATTATTTCAGGAATGTGCATTTGCAGTCAAACAAAGAATAATTATTCACCGTTACAGGAGTCCTTTGAAGGGACATTATCTTTCCTTTCATAGGTGATGGCTGAAAGAAACAATGTTTCAAAGCCACTTCCAGGTTAAAAACCTCTACTTAGGAAATGAAAGCTAATTTGATTAGAAAAGATGTTTAATTAACCACCGAGTCTATAACTTTGCCATTGAGGAGAAATCTTGATGTCATGTGTTTGAATTTGAGGAGATTACAACAGAGATAATTACTTTTCCTTCTCAAATGATGCATGTTCTAATTTTATTAAATGGATACAGCCAAGGTCTTGGGCGAAATTACAAAGGCAGCATCTTCCATAACTGACAGAGGTATGTACCTCCAGTAATGGACAGTGGTATGGATGTTGATGCAAAACAGATCTGAAAATTAGCCAGTGACACAATATCACCTATGTGGTTTTTAAAAGCTATGGCTGCAACTGCAGACATTCCACTGATGGGAAATGTTGAATATTGCTAAAGATCACATATGCTCAGTTTGGGGTGCACTTTTGGGGTACACCCAAAACAGTACAACTCAGAAAACAGTTTTCTATCCTGGCCCATTCGTGAAAATGAGGAAGAGTTCACAAAATTAGGTGGGAAGTCCGATGGCCAACCTCAGGACAGTCAGCCATGGTGCACCGAAGGGACTGAATTTATGGACACTGCCCCGCCCCCTTGGCACCCCACCCCCCACTGCCTGACCACGTCCTAGTTATCGAAAGGCCTAAGTCACGACCATCAACATTGTCCTGATCTTCTCCCATGATTATGAGCATAATTCTTGGCCCAGGATCCCCAATACATGCTGAAGATCCCTAATGGTCCCGAAAATGTAGTAAACAGGTTTTCTGAAAGCTAATTTCAATATCTAAAACAGAAAAATGACCAACAAATCATGCATTCACTTGCAACAAGATGCAAAGGCTAATGAAAACATAAAGCTTCTTTGCTTTTTGGTGGAAATTACCATTGGTTCGGTGTGGACATCATGGTTATCTTTCTTGTTTTCCAGACGGGTTGATTGGCAATATGCGTAGTTTTAGTGGGGTGTGGATGAATTATTTTTCAGTAAATGTACTTTGGCAGATACTTTCCCTAAAAAAGAAAGGGATGCCCAGGAGTAGAAGCAATAATAAAAAGGATTGGTGAGTGTGAAAAATGGACCCAACAGCTTTAGCACTTCCTAATTTTCCATAGTGATTTCTCCCCTTTCCAAATTCCCAAAGTACTTGAGAACCATAGCTTTCACTTGGTCATTTTTAATATTTTTCTCTAATATTTTTTTGTTTATAACTGTTGTAACATAGGTGAACTGTATCATATGTTACTTCTGCATTGTACACTCTAACAAAGTTTGGCTTGAAATAATAATCAGTCGTTATTTGTTGACTAATGGACTTGGCCATGTTTTCTTTTGGTAATCTGAGGTCCTGGGACACTAAGAGCCTTGTTTAACTGTTGTTGGACTAAGAAGCTAGTGAGGTGGTTCCTTTTCGAACATTATCCCCCACACTGGTGATATGGAGGGTCTACAGTTAAGGAGTGGTAAGACAGCAACTCGAGTTGGCCACCCAGGCCTGCGTGGAGAGTTCCAACGCCAATTCTGTGCAGCAGGAGGAATCACAGAGGTGATCAGAGAATATGAGAATTATCTGTGAGGCTCTGAAGTTATTTAGCTTAGCTAAGGACACCTGGTGAAAGGGCCAGTCACAGAGGCAATTCTCATCAACAACAAACTAAGGAATTGTTCTCTGAAGGAAATGTCGCATTTCTAGTTCAGATTTATGAATCTCCAAGGTTTCTTCTGGTCTTGTTAAAAAGACACTCCCAACAATGGAAGATTCTGGCCATGTCAGCCGAGCAATGCTTAAAAACATAGCTTATCCAAGTCACTCAGGTGACATCTTTGTTTCGGCTCAGCAAACTCTAAAGTAAGAAACTAAAGTATAGTTATTGATTGTTGTATGACAGTTTGGGCAACAGAATGCTCTCTGGCTGGAGGAGTGTTTGCTTTTATGCGGCTAACCCCCTGTCAAATGCATTTAGCTGTGTCGAGGTGAGTAGGACGTCACCTGTGTGTCCAGTCTGGGGCAGAGTGGAAGGAAACCCACAAGAGAAGGCTGAATGGTCCCTCCCTTGAGAAACTGATTCTCTAGTCAGGAAGACAAGACTCCCACGTGTGGAAAAAAGGGAGAAATATAGGTCTCAGATACTAAGAGTCACAGGAACTCGGAAAGAGGAGAAAGCATCCCTGACTAGGGCAGTCCAGGGAGGCTTTCCAGAGGAGGCAACTCCATCTCGGGCACTGTGAGCTGCAGGATGTTGATAGGTTCAGAGAGGGAGGAAGGGCATTTTAGCACACGATGACCAAAGACATAGGAGATAAGAAGTAAAATCACATGGGGGCGAGCAAAACAGATGAGCGAGGAGGGCCCACATAGCCAGGACAAAGGGCAGGACAGGAGTGCTGGCCCAATGGTGGAACCCTCAACGCAGAGCAGAGAAAGTTCCGTGAGCTGGTGGGTTGGAGGTTGAAAAGGCTTTCACATCCAAGAGTTTCCAAACCACTTTTTAGCAACTTTCAGAACAAAACTCTTACACATCCAACACATAAATTGAAGCAGACCTTCCCCTCTCCACGCCCCAATTCCCCAACACACAGACATAGTGCAGCCTCTGATGTACCCTTGAAGGAGCCAGGAGAACAGAGCTGGAAAACCACAGAGGTCCAGTCTCCTCCTCATTTGTTAGAGATGGGGGAAAATAAGCCCAGAGAACTGAAGTGACTTCAAAGAAGCACAAGGAACCTCCGCAATCCTGGGTATTTGCTGTTCTTCTCTCTCTTCCTTCCACTCCTGTTCCACCCCTTCTACTGCTGTCCCCAGCCCGCAGACAATTGTCAGCAATCATTTTGGTCACTGCCATCTCAAAATGTGTCCCAAACATCTGCTTGCTTCCTTTTATCTCCACAATTTCACCATCCTTGATTAAAAATTAGTTTAATAGCTATTTACTGAGCACTTACTATATGCAGTACACTCAGATGATGAATCAGATGTGGGCCCAGCCTTCAGGAACACTGCCAGCCGTGGAAGAAAAAAGTGTGAACGGTGGGTAAATTGCTGAATTATGTATTTGTGAATCTTTGCTACTTTGCATTCCATTCATACTTTTAATTCGAATGCAATCATTACTTAGCTGTATTGCCAAGAGGACTGACTGCCTCTTCCCCCACCTCCACCCCCTGCTTGTTGTAGTAGCAGGGCTTGAAACCATGGTATAATTAACATAATTAAAGTATTAATAAAGATTGAAGGGGTTGGACACTGTGTGAAATGCTTAATTTTGTGTATCTTTAACTGATTGAATGTTTAGGTTTGCATTTCAGCTGTCACCCAAATTATGTGTAATTAAGCCAAAGCTCGGATCTGCCTGTCTCATACCCAGCAAGGATGGCAGACAGATTTGATTCTGGGGGGAAGGTGGTAAATCTGCCCACTCATTTGTAGCTGTGTGCTTTCACACTTTTTATGCATCTCTTGCCTTTTCCCAGCGCATTCATCGATCAAATTATCCCATTAGCATGGAATGAAGAATAGATAGCTGCAGTGGGAAAAAAGTCAAATGCTTTCAATATATTCCCTGGCTACTACTCCCTACCCCAACACCCTGCCATCTCTCTTGGGCAAGTGTCCCCAGGTGCTGGTGCTGGAGGGTGCCCTCTCTCAGAGCGGATGCAAGTCGACGCTCATAAAGTGTTGTAGATGACATGTCAGCATCGGAAGCCACACAAACTCAAGGGGACTAGTCTCCCTGTTCAGGGAGGGATCCACCTTTGGAACCCAAACCTAAAGTATCAAAATCATTTAAAGAAGTCACTTACAAGACATTTTAAGAAGAGACAAAATCATTGTCTTGATACTGAAGGAGGCATCCCTCAGATGCAAGGGCCCCAGAAACTAACCACTATCCACAAAAGAGCTCTGCAGGTGTTCATAGAGATTGTGCGGCTCTCAGGTAAAATGCAATCACTCGAGGAAGCTATGGACCATGTGCAATGTGCTCGTTCTCGTGCTGGACACAAAGAGGCAACAGAATGCATCGGCGTACACACGCCCCTTTCCTACCACTGCAAAGTGTGTCAGCAACCCAGAGAGAGAAGACAATGCAGAGATGAGCCTGCACCCCCCGACGGGAGATGAAGGCCCGGCGGGCAACACAGGCAGCGAGTGCTCAGAAGGCTGTGGTGGGCAGGGAAGGAAATGACCTGCACAAGGAAGACTGGATTTGATGTGGGCCTTGCAAGACGAGTCAGACTTACCCAGGCCCCTGTGAGGCCGAAAGCATGACTCAGGAAACACTCAGAGGCCCCAGAGCACAATCTGTTGTTAGGAGAGAGTGACTCTGCTTACCCTTTTAGGGGAGAGGGTTTGTGTGAGAGCTAAGCTTTGAAAGCAAAGCCGAGGCAATGTGAGTGTAGAGGGCCTGAAATGCCAGACTGAGGAGAGTGCAGTGACAAACGTCTTGGAGAGGAGGGGAATGGTGGCCCCGCATGTGCCAATGGAGGGGATGACATGGTTGCTCTGTTAGTTTTCCGTGGCCACCCTGATGAAGTACCCCTGGCTTTGCAGCTGAACACAATACATATTTACCATGTCGTATTTCTGTAGGTCAAAAGTGCAGCAGGCTCAGCTGGTTTCCCTGCTTTGAGTCTCACAAGGCCAAAATCAAGGGCCGGCTGGAGGCTCTGGGGAGACTCTCGCCTGGGCTCATCGGGTGGCTGGCACCACTCAGCTCCACTCGGCTCTAGGACTGCGGTCCCTGGCTTCCTTGCTGGCTGCCCTCTGATTAGTGCCACGTCATCTTTCTTGCCCCAAATACTCATAAAATGTCATCCACAATTTCCAGCGTCTTTCAAATGGAGTGGAGTTCAAAGACCCTTGGAAGGCCAACTGAGCACAGAGTCCTTTAGATTTGTGTGGTTTTGCCCTTTTTTTAAGCTCTCTTACCAGCCCCCATATAATTTGTTAGCTGTTTTTTTTTTTTTTTCTTTTTTTAACTGGGTAACATTTCCTTTATGAAATCTTTCCAAAGCACTTAACTTGGTGTTTATAAAAAATGACAACTCTTTTGTCCTTCACTGGTTTATATAATATTTAATTAAATTATGTTTATAAATCCTGTATAAGAAAGATTGTCATAAACAAGTTTGGGAATAAACTTCACTCTACCCTGATGAGAGCAGAAATACACGGACAGACTAGAGGTCAGAGCCCCCTCACCCATGCGCACAGACACCAACCAGTCAGCGTATCTTACAGAGGGGACCGAGGAGCTAGAGAAGGGAGGTGACCCCGGAGGTTGGTTAGGTGGGGGTGGGTAGAGATGTGCCCATGTGACTAAGTAACACATGCTGGGCATTGTTTCTTAAACGATCACCTCATCCCTCAACCAAAAAGAAATGCATAAATCAATAAAAGTATGGTATAGTTCTCAATTCACAGGACACAGTTGAAGGCAAAATGGCAGCCCCCACCCACATCTCCCCCCTTCCCAGGGCTTCAAAGATATAGGATCCCTGAGCTAGCCGAGCCTGGTGGCAGCAGCCCTCAATCTTAGAAACAGAGTGCCTTAAAGGCTGGTCTGAGCTTGAGAAAGTTAAAATCGACCAGATAGAGGAATCTACTGTGGTCACTTGTAATTATTCTCTTCCCCCTGGTAAAGTGTATCTAAAACAGCGTACCACTCAGAGCAAGTGTTTTGATCAATTATGTACAATGGTAGGTTAGCACCTTCATAGGTTTTCTGGCTGATTCATTACCCCTGTTGTGGCACAGAGCAGCATTTCAAAGTACCAATTAGTAAGTCAGACAGGCTTGAGTTTGAATCCCAGCTCTGCCTGACCACCTTGCTGTGAGCAAATTACTTAATCACCGTGAGCTGCAGTTTCCTCCATATGAAATGGGAATGATGGAACCTATGTTTGCAGAACAGTGGCAGCTAAATACAATCATGGACATAAAGCAGTTTGTGTAGGGCATTTGGCACATGGTAAGCCCTCGCGAAATGGCCACTGGCCCCTTAAGGAGATCAGAGGGTTCTGAATTTCGGAGGGAAGGAATTTGGCAACATGGGATGTGGTCCAACTTCAGTGCAGGTACTAAATCAGAGTCTGGGGCAATCAGGGGGCATCATCAGGCTGCCAGACATGACAGAAGAAAGCAGCTACCAAAAGGCCCTAGGATGGTCTCAGCCCACTTGGCAATTTTGCTCAGTGTTGACCTGCTCTGTAACACAGGAGCCTCAGGGATCCAGAAACATGTTATAAAAATAGCCCAAGTGGCTGCCTGTAAGAATGAGAACCTCCCAGAATCCCCCAAAAGGGGATTCTCAGCCATTCACCTGTATTTTCAGTCAGTCATACGACCAATACAGCTCGAAGGCCAGCTCTGTATCAGGGGCTCAGGATACAGAGGTGATACAAGCTGTCCAAGATCCTTAAGGAGTTCACGGTCCAGAAGGAGAAATGAACATTTATACTTTCTTATTCTTTTTTTTTTTTTTCCTAGAGACAGGGTCTCCCTCTGTTTCCCAGACTGGAGTATAGTGGTGTGATCTGAGCTCACTACAGCCTCGAACTCCTGGGCTCAAGCGATCCTCCTACCCCAGCCTCCCAAGCAGCTGGGACTATAGGTGGCCACCACCACACTGGGCTAACTTTTCTTATTTTTTGTAGATGGGGTCTCACCATATTGTCCAGGCTGGCCTCAAACTCCTGGGCTCAAGTAATCCTCCAGTCTTGGCCTCCCAAAGTGGTAGGATTACAAGTGTGTGCCACTGTTCCCAGCCTATACTTTCCTATTTTATTGAAATTTACTAGGGGAATAAATAAGCAGAAGACAGAGTCTCTAATCCTACCTGGGGAAAATGAGGAATGTTTCCCCAAACAGACCCCATGTGAATGAGCTTGTGAAAGGTGATGGGAGGCTAGTGAGTGAGGAAAGGGGGAAAAGCATTCCAGGCTGGGAGTGGGACAGGCACATGCAAATGCACAGTCGCAAAAGGTTCCAACGTGTTCTGCAAACGGTGAGACAGTCAAGATGGCTGGAACGACTGGTATCTGGAGATGAGGTCACAGAGTCCCATTTCTGGCTTCAGTTCCTGGAGGCCAAAATCACTTTCTCCAAGGCCACCATGAACAAAATCCAGAAATCAATCCAGATGGGTCTTTCAATCAACTGGAGCATGAGGGGGATATGTGCCTTGCATCCTCCCAGTGCATATATTATTGAGGCCAGTGACCCCAAAGTTTAATGTGCATGATGAGACACCTGGAGGTCTTGTTCAACCATGGATTCTGATTCTGTAGGTCTGGAATGGAGCTCTTTAAGAGCCTCCAGTTCTAACAGCCTCCCAGTGATGCCAATGCTGCTGGTCTCTGGACCCCATTTTGAGAAGCAAAGATCAGGCTATCCTACCACCAGGCAGCTCCCCCCAAAACTGCTTTGTGACAATGAGGCCCAGCATCCCTACCCTGGTGTAACCCACTCACTGGAATGATTACAACAGAGCCCCTGCACTCGGCCATCTAGATCATACTGACAATTTCCCCTCCATCTCCTCCTGCCCCCTTCTGAAGAAAAGTAATTTAGAGAAAAATAATCCTATATTTTCCAACCTTCTCAGTAGCATTACAATGCAGACAATTCTTCAACGTTCCCACCCTTTATCAATTTGGAATGTGAATGAGACATCTGACCCAAATTTCCCAATTTCCTGTAGCTGAGCCATAAGGTAAAAGTCTGAACAGTTTCACCAAGCAACTCTTTGGATTTCCAGTTGCAGACAGAAAAACATGATTCCCTTTCATTTTAAGCCATTAAAGTCTGGGAAACTTTACTTCACATTACTGAACCTGGGATCAAACAAAACTGCCTGGGGTGGATGATGGGGTCTGTTTAAAGAACTGAATCCACCTCAAACCCAGGATATATCATTTATCTGAGGAGAGACAGAAGAGGCACCCCCCCAGTCTGCCTTCTCACCCCAAGATTTACATGAAATATGCTCTTCCAGATCCAACAACCTCTTCACTAAGCCCCTCTGGAGGGACATCACAGCTTTCCAGAGAAAGTTCCCCAGGAGGAGACGGTTTTTCTTCTCTTTTGTAAGTGTCCTCTTGGGACCTGGGGTCACTGGGCAGTCAGAGGCAGGACTGCCATGGGCCCCTCTCTTAAGCCCTATGAAAATGACTCCCTATTATGTGGGACCCTCATTGGTCAAATATATCACTGTCACAGGCAACTAAAGTATGCTAGACTCTGCCAGTAAATTCCAGAAGATAGGGATTGACCCTGGGTCCCAATATTTCTGGATCCCCCATAATGCTCGTCACTCTTCTAGCCACAGAGAGCTCAAAAATCTACCACCTTGATTTACCTTGGAGGATGCAAGACAGCAGCTCAAATACAATTTTTCTGGAAAGGAATGAACTCTTTTTATTTTTTTTCTCATTGAACAATGAAGCCCTAGATTGGGACCCTGGGTCACCTCAATCTTAGGAAAGAGATGCCAAGTTTTGGGTTTTCCAGGACATTTAAGAAGAGGCACAAAAGAGGTGGTGTGTCACAGGGAAAAAGCCCTGGGCCTAGAGTTGAGGATTAGTCCTAGCTTTGCCTCATACCAGCTGAGTGACACTGGGTATGTGACATAACCTTGCCGGCATGATGTTCCTCATCTGGTATTTAAAAACTGTGTCTTGTTTCCCCACAAGGGCTGGAAAGACTAAAGAAAGCAAGCACAAAGAACTTTAATGTCTGGAACAAATGAAGAAAATAAGAGAGTGGTGGATAGATGGGTAAACAGGTGGATGGATAGACAGGTGGATGGGTATGAGGGTAGACAGGTGTAGGGACAGATGGGTACACAGACGGATGAGCGGCACAGTCTCTATCAGGGCAGGGATTTGTTTTGTTTTATTTTTAAAAGTGTCTCCTGCCATAAATCCAGTAAGTATTTCACACTGCCTTCTCTGAATCACTGAATCCAAAACTTATAACCCAAAAGTAAATATCTATCTTTCCAAATTATAGGCTTTTCTGACAGAGATGAAAATTTTGGAATCATTTGCTCCATTCTTCTCATTTTACAAGTGAAGAACCAGGCCAGAGAGGGGAAGGGATTTGTCCAAGTTGATAAGCTCACAAGAGACGGAGCTGGAAGAGATTCTACCAGGCTGGGACTCCAAACCTACCAGTCACTTTCTGATGGATCCCGCTGTCTCCACAAAAAAAAATACCCATGCTCCCTGGCATTGGAAAGCATTTCTAGCTCCTTCTGACCAAGAGCCCAGCATAAAGCTGGGTTTTTAGAAAAGTAAACCACTGAATATCATTTACCAAAGAGTAGCTCTTTCTCAACGACAGGAAAATAGAGAGATGTGTTTCCAATTAGTCAGGGAAAGAACTCAGCCACAAATGCCTTGCCATTTAGTGTTGCTAAGCTGGTGATTTCTCCCCAAAGCAGGGAACTGGTATAACTGTCATCATCCTTTCTGTTATTTGCATCCAAAGAAGTCACATGTGTCTCAGCAATGTGAAATATTCCCTTTCATCTGCCTGAGAATTATCATCTAGTGTCCGCTCCTTCCTCCAGATTGCACATCATTAAGTTTCCCTTCCATGAGCTAAATTCCTTGACACAAACTTTCATGCAAAGTAATATGCTTTAAAAAGAGAAAAAAATCATTAGAGAAAGGTTTAGCTCTCCTTCAATCTGCAGTCCTTTCTCTAAAGGGGCTCCTGACTGCCAGATAGCTTTCTCTGGGCACAAAAGATCCCTCTTCATTTTGGTGAACACACCTGATAAAGCTTCATTAAAATTCTTTCCCAAACAGAAAACTCCAGCATCCAGTTCCCAAATAAACGCATGCATTTCTAAAAGGAAAGCTGACAGGGAGAAGTTACATGCACACCATTAAAAAGTCAGAAAAGCCCTGAGTAAGAACAATCTTTCAATTCATTAATGCCAAGCAATCCTGTTGTGGGAGGGAGGCAGGGCAGTGCTGCCGAGAGAAGCCAGGGCTTTGTCGAGGCCAAGTGTACTGAGGTGACAGAGTTTTGAGGGAGTAACAATAAGGAAACACCTCAGCAAAGAGAAAGTACCTCCCAGGTTTTCAGAGCATTAGAGCTTCAGTCAGTTGGTCTGGAAGGAAAGGAAAAGATGTGGCCGTGTGGTAGACTGTTGAGGTAATGGCCTGCAGTCTGTTCCAAGCTCCCTGCATGGGCCCCTGGGCAGTTCCTTCTCATATCGACTCTGAGCTCAGCCATGTAACTCGCTTTGACCAATGAGATGGGAGCCAAAGAGATGCAAGCAGGGACTTGAAAAGTGCTTGTGCATTGGGGCTGGCTCTTTGCTGCTCTTGGAACTCCGTAACTGCCACATGAACAAGATGAAAGATGAAAGGCCACATGGAGAGGCCCCTGCCACACCAGCCATCCCAGGGGCCCCAGCTGAGACCAAAGACCTCTGAGGGAGACCAGCTGAGAAGAGCTCAGACCATTCTGGATCCAAAGAACGGTCCAACTGAAGCCAGCCAAGATTGCCTACCTGCACAACTGGGAACTACATAAATATTTGTTGTTTTAAGCCATGAATTTGGGAGGGGGAGGGTTGTTACACAGCAAAAGCTAACTGATACAGCAATTCTGAAGCTCTTGAGAACACTCACAACAGTTTTACATGGGTCATCAGCTGATTTCTCATGGCTAAGATTCTTCTGACATGAAACGATATTTGACACAAAGTCCATGAAATCCTCAATACGTCATAAAAAATGCATCCAACATGAAAGCAATCTAACAGGCATGAGTTCCCCTCCAAGAACACTTATGACAATTACGGCATTGTGGCTCACATGCATCCAGACGTACCCAACAAGTTGGCCCGTGGATTTGGAGGGAGTAGAACTTGGTTTGAGGTGCAGCTCTGGCACTTACAAGTCATGTGATCTTTGACAAGCCATTTCACCTCTCTGTCTCTTTCTTCAATAATGCAGAGCCACTAAGAGTTATCACACAAAAATCTTGTGAGAAATAAATGAAAAACATACATGCAAAAGTGGTCTATAATACATAGAGTACTATACAATGTCAAGTATAATTTTTATGACAAAGTTGATTAGTAATAAGACTGTTGCTACTGGCCCACACTCAGAGAATAAGATTTTCCAGCATGCTGTTTCCACATGCCTGCACACCCATCTGACTATCCCGCCCCAGTCCTCTCTTGTGCGAGTAACAAAAACTCACCCAGCTTATCAATGAATGCCAACAGAATTTTAAGACATGGAACTTTTATGTTTATGAACCATATCATAAGCTGTCAGAGAGCAGAAATGGAAGATATTTCCTATTGTAAGAAATCCTACTGTGAACTGTTTAGTAATTAGAATAATCATTCCCTAATGTAGCTATCATTGGTTCCGTTAAACATATGCACATTTGGATGAATGCATGCCATGTTTTACAAATCAAGGTCTTACTAGATATATCTTTATAAAATATATTTAATTGATCAGTGTACCATATTGAGCTTATACAAATCAGAAAGAAAGGTGTCAGTGTGTGTCATATGTTGTGAACTCAAGATATTTCAAAGCATGTCAAAAAATAAACAGGGTAGGACTGATGCATGAACTCTGTCTCAGTAGAACCCCTGTGTTTCTCAAGATCCTGGATGAAACTCAGTAATGGAGATAGCTTCCCAATCTGTGGGAGGAAAATAGCCACATCAAGGAATAGGATTTCTTCAATTCTATGATTGTCCTCTGACAATTTTTCCTACATTCTTGGTGCCTGTTACTATTGTCCCTGAGAGAATGTACCATAAGATATCATTTCTGATTTGGCAGAAAATGCTATATTTAGCCATTTTAAGTTTGGGGTGGTATTAATAATAGCCTCCATATCCCTGTCATGGATCCAAATCCCTGTGGTTCTAATCCTCACAACAGTTCCAAGAGACGGACACTAATATTATCCCTATTTTAAGGATCAAGTAAGGAGGTATAGAGAGGTTAAGAAACAAGTACAAAGTCAGATAGCCAGTCCATGAAGAAACTGGTATTTTCTCTGGGCAACCTTATTCGAGAGCCCATGTTCTTAACCAGAGCACATATAAAGTTCATGATATTCCTCAAGGAGCACCAAAATTTCCAAATGCTCTGCTCCTTAAAAATGTTTGCAAACCCCTGGATTAATGACTTGGTGAAAACAGGACTGTTATCATAGAACTTGGTATAATGCTGGCTTCTTGAATCTGAAGTCCCAACAAAAAATTTAATATTAGAACTACACTGATGACATCTGTATTTTATGCACACATGCACACACATATATGCACACACACATACACACCACATGCCCACATGCCCTATACCCTAGTCATTTTACTAGATAACCTATCTAGATTTATTTTATTTTGGCTGTGAATGAAGATATTCTTCTTCCAATTCAATAAAAAAGCACAACAGAGCCGTAAATATAGAGATGAATGTAAGAATTCAACCGTTTGATTGCATTAATTCAAAGAACTGATTAAAGAGTCTTGATACAATGGTGGAAATCGGTTTGATTTATTAAGCTACATCATCCATGAAATCTGAACAGAGTGGGGAAAAAAATTAAACCTGTCACTTTAAAGAAATACACTCCACAATAAAGGGAATGAGGAAAAGGAACACCTAGGATAATTTATAAACATATGCATAATCTGAAGAAACTAGCTCACAACTGGATATTTCATTTCCCCAAGTCTGTGATTGGGGGCAGCTCCTCCCCCACTCCCACCTCCAGCTTTCACCTAGGAGGGTAATATTGCTTTGTTGTTGTTTATCCTCAATCTGGAACAGGGTGCAACAAGGACCTGTAAGTTATAAACATTGCTTAGTACTTAGGCAGACCATTAGTCTCCTTTTGCATTATAACATCACGGTGCTCAGTTAGCTCTGTCCTGCCACACGGCCAGGGCTGAATGTGATGGCCAAAGCTTCCCAGCTTCAGACACTTGTACTGTGCTGCAGGGAATGGAAGAAGCCCTTGTGCAAAGAATGCCAATAGGAGACATGCTAAGGCTCTTGCTCCTCAAAGGGTGGTCCACTGGCCTTCTACATCAGCACCACCTGTGAGCTTGTTAGAAATGCAGAGTCTTGCCCTCACCCCAGATCTCCTGAATCAGAATCTGATTTTAACAAAATCTCTAGATGATTTCTATGCACAGTTAAGTTTTGAGAAGCACTGTCTTAGGTTCCCGATCCCAACCAGAGCATTTAGTTCCGGGAGCAGTGCTGTAACTGCAAGGCAGTAGGTGACCAGCAGGTTAAGAAACTGGAAGTCTTAGAAGAAATGGTTGACAGAGGGCCTGGAAAGGCTTCACCTGGAGAGAAGCAGTCTTACTGAATTACTTTCAGAGGTTTGCAAGATCTCATGTAGCACAGGATCAAGGTCTGCTTCTTGAGGCACCAAGGAGAAAGAATGGGAAGTTTAGACCAGAGTTTCTCAGCAGTAGCACTGTAACATTTAAACAAGGATTGGTCTTGGCCTTTAAGGAATTCACAGAGAGGCGGCCAACTGGAGAACCCATAATGACTAAGGCACAATTAAGTGGGACTGGAGGGGCATCTGGCCCTATATTCTACCCTGTTCTAACCAGTCACTTGATAAATCTTTGTGAGTGGTTACTACAGGGCAAAGCAAATTAAGAAAGCAGCACAGGGAGAGAGCACTGGAGAAGGAGTAGATCTGGACTCTTGTCCTGCCACTTGGCAGCTCTGAAACAACCAAGGAGCCTTAGGTGGGTTAGAACATTTCTAGTTCAGAGTTTAAAGCTAGCAGAGATTTCCATTATGTCACAGTGGGATCCCTGCCTTCTGACAGCTTCAGGTTATTAATACGTAGCGCATGGCCCAGGTGCTGATGTTGCCTGGGCACTCAATGTTTGCTGCAGAAATGAGACAAGGAGCACCCAGCATGCAAAGAGGGCCTGATGCAAAGCCTCCTCCCTGCAGTGGATAACTATGTCCTAGCTCATGTGGACACTAGTATCTCACTGCCTCTTAATTCGTTTCTCTAACTGGCAAAACAGACAGGGCTGTGTAGTTACTTAAAAAGAAACAGAAATCACTGATGCAATTTTTTGTAACTCTCATCTCACCTTCGGCCAACAATGGCAAGGCCCTCTTATCGAAACACTAATTATCATCACATGGTCACGAGTACCTATTACTTTCATGCAAATAAAGGATCTAAACCAAATTAAAAAAAAAAATTTAACATGGCACAATGCTGACAAGGAGACCAAAGTAAATGTCTCCATGTGTCTTTAATAATAACCTTAAAGGAAGACATATTTTATCCTAAAAGAAGCAGGTCAGTCATATGACCCTACCCAGCGAGTATTAAAACAGCTGTTCTATGCATAGAATAACATTCCTTTAATTTACTGTGTTTGCTTTTTAAACCCTATTTTGTTTTTCCATTTTGAAGAACTAAATGCCCCAGATGAATCAGTCAACAATATGTTGGCTGCTCTCACATTCAACCTTCTGCTGTTTTATAATGGTGCCCTGATCTTATTTCAAGAAAAGAATGACAAACTTATAGCTGCAAATGCTAAATTTATGGGGTTCTTTGTGGCAGGCATTACTGAGAACAGGGCTGAGGAAATAGGTAAGACGTACTGGAAAAAAGAAACCTCCATAAATACAAGGCCAGGCCTCAATTTTCATCTGAGCCCTGCAATCCAAGCAGTGAAACCCTACAAGCTTGATTTTTTAAAAAAGATGTATGGGGCAATCAAAGGTGCTGAGTGCTAATTAGATGGACAAATGAATGGTCACCTTCAAAAGGCACATTATGCCTAGTCACAGCTCTTCTGAATGCCCTGGTCACTGCTTTAATAGCTCTGTGACTTTCAGTGGTCCAAGGTCAAGAAAAGCTGCATTTTGCCGGCCCCTCCCCAGCAGACCCCGAGTTGCCCACCAGAGCCACTTGCAAAAGTGACTAGTTAGAACGGGAGGAATGCAACCCTTTGCTTCACTAACACGATGTCCAATCATCAGTAGTGCACATGTTTTGTTTTTGCTGAATGGTCTGGTTTTCACCCCCTCTGGGACTTTTGGGACTGAGTAGGCACAACTTTTGATGAAGGAAATTCCACTCAATGTATAATTAGGAGGCCTGTAAAAAGGAGTCTTGAGAATGGCTTTGCCCAAAAAGCATTCTAGGGGACACTAGTTTCACAAGATGCTTTGTCGGGGGTGGGGGTGGTGGTGGGAAGTTTTCACCAATAATTTCAGGAAATTATGTCAAATCAGACACATTCCATCATCATCTTGGAGATTCATGTCATACTTTGGAACATTTAAAGCTTGGGAAGCCCAAAAGAAAGGAAGCCTGCTTGGCTTTGTTTAACCAAACATTTCGCGGTCTTTTGCTAAGGGGCTTCTTTTTCATACAACGTCCATTAGGGACCTAGAGTCAAACTTTCTGGATCATGAACCATATTAGACTTTCCATCCAAGTGTCTGACCCCTTGTCTGTGCAGGGGCAGGTGGATATGGTAGCTAGATCGCCTCTGATGAGTAACTTAAGCACTGGAGAGAACGAAGGCTAATGTTCCCCAATTGCCTCATAAGCTAAGAAGCTAAGTCTTACAGACCCAACATGAAACCTGGTGCCTTTCATGTGTGCCACAAGGATTATCAAACTCTTGAAAAAGCATGACACTCCCTGGACATGTGAGCCTATGTGAAGCTCCTAATCCTATTTATCTTTTCTATTCTTCCTTCCTTTCCTTCCCATCCTACCTTGTGGATATCCAAATGGTATCAGGACCCAGGCATCCCTGACTGCCTCATGACAACAAGTTAATGGAACCACCTGGTAAGAAAGAGGTGTTAATGAGCAACAGATTTTCCTTTCCATTTTCCAAGGGCATGGGATGAAACAGAGACACCACTGATTCCAAAGTGTTCTTTCCAAAACACAAATGTGATCCCATCCTTATTTTCTCCAAAATTATTCAGTGGTTCCCCACTGAAAACAGGCCAAAATCTAAGTTCTGCAACAGACACAAAATCCTCATGCTCTTGTCCCTGCCTACCTCCTAGGCCTCCTTGTCCAGTGGTAACCCTACCTCCTCGTAAATGCTGCTCCAGCAATACTGCTTACAGCTAATTTTCTGATAAATCATGTCCCCTCAAATCTCTGTACACTGCACTGGCTCTACCCTCTGCCTGCATGAATGTCCTCATTTGTCCATCATCAGAACATAAAGTATGGATGGACACAAGTTAGAGCTTTCAAGCTAAATAAAGGACACATAGATTCTTTCCCCTCATTTAAGAGCCATCATTTCTCCTGAAAGCCCCAGTTAGAATTTAGCTCCTCCTGCTTCGGGCCTCTTCTTAGATACGTATTTTATCACATTTCATTGTAATTGTCTGTTTAGATCTCTGAGTCCCGGGGGCCGGACTGCATTCATTTTCGAAGCTCAGTGGCCACCACAGTGCCCGGCACATTATAGATCAGAATACATTTTTGTTTCTCTATGTCAGTTTCATGGTCATATGTGCTGTTCATTGCCACTGAAGATTGCACAGTCACTAAAAGTGCATAAAAAATATGAGTGCATTCATCTTAGCTCCTTCCCTTCCCGGAGAAGATATGCAACCACAGTGACATTTGGCATATTTGGGATTAAGAATAACAATATAACAAAACTCAATATTCTGAAAGAGCCTAAAAATCCCCAGTTGAATCTCTGGGAAAGTTCTCCTTGACCACACGAAACCAACCAGTTGTCAGTCTGGAAAGTGTCTCTACTTTAAATACCAAGTCTTTCCAGTCATGGACTTTTAAAACCACCTTAAAAGAGGCTGATTGAAGCAGGGAGCTTAATTATTATTTAAATGACAACTGAAAACAGTCTCCAATCAAAGACTGGTTTAAATTTGTTGAGAACAGAAACAAAACAGTGATAATTTAAGGCAGCACTATCCCCTGTGACGGCAAGTGTGCATTTCCCATCCGGGCTCACTGTGTCCTTTATCTCCCACCACGTTGCTAATACGCCTGACTTTGTAGGAACAGCTAAGGAAACTCTGACATATGTACAACTTCAAGAAACACGCTCGTATCTGTAACTAAATATTTATGTAACCTGGCCTTAGTCCGGTGATGAATACTCTCCCAAACATTTTACAGAGCATATGCAGAGCCATAAATGTTTTAAAAGAGGAGGAGGATACTTTAAAACAAGATTTTATAAAGTCTTTAATTTGCTCTCAAATACACTGTAAGGCACTAAGAGTCACAAAGGTCATAAAGCGACGGGATATACACATACATTTTCGGGCCTTAAATTTAACTGCACAGAACATCGTGTTTGGAGAGGTGCAAGTTTGGGCTCTACCTAACTAAACCACAGGTTCACAGACTACAGAGAGGACACCATTTCTTGCCTTTAGCTGGAATGAGCATAAAGAGTTCCAAGCTAGTCCTACTCTTTTGAAAAATTTGCTGGGACAGAAACATTTTAAATTTTCCTCCATAAAAGGATGTCTCAGATCAACTTATGACAGTTTAAATGAATGTTGTGTTGCTGCTTTAATTACATCCAGTGAAATTTTAACCATCGTCAAGAAATAGCAATTTTCAAGACCCCTCCTAGTTCAACCATTTCATTTTCTAAGATATTCGGGGGGCCACGCAATCAATAGCTGGCCTACCTCAAATGATTGGCATTGAAATAGCCAGGGCTTATTTTAAGATGAGCAAAATTACTCAAACCCAGGACGTTTCATCTGCAATCTCTACCTGTAGACTAGTCACGGACCTCGCAGAGGGCTATTTTTGTCAAACAGAGCAGTTGTACCTTCTTCTGTTGGCCCTTGGTCTGATCTTTCATTAAACAAAGGAACTAGAGAGTTGGGACAATCTGCAGCAGGACCACATTGGAACTTACTAGAGAAAATGAAGATTCCCAAGCTCTGCGGCATGTCTGAGTCAGATGTTCTGGGGGTGGTTTCCAGGAATCTACATATTTAACAAGCACCCTAGATTATTTTAGAAAAGCACACTAGACTCTGAGAACCAAGGAACCAAGGGACAGCTGGATACTTCTGACATTACGAGTATTGGTAATAGACCTGACAAGCACACAACCTACCCAATTCCTTTGGGGTTTTCCTTCTTATGCAAAGGACCAAACAGCCCTGATCCATACACACTCTCCCCAAAGGACACACAACATGAGCGACACGGGTTTGTAATTCTGATATCTTGGCCAATTTGCCAGTAAGTCCCTTTCTGCACTTCCCATGAGTTCTCGCTCATTTTGAACCTGGTGCCACTTCAGGAAGATGTCCTGCAACCTGTGTCATGCTCAGAGCCCATGTGGGAAATGGCTCTTTTTAGCTTTTGTTTCCAGTGACTTGGAAGTAAGTTGGATAAATCACTTATCAACAATCTCGTACCCTTTGCAAGGTAATCAAAAGAGTCATTTTGGCATTTCCTTAACTGGCCACTGGACTCCCTTCATGGGATTTAAGAACCCAAACTGCAGACAGTCTGTCACTAAACAGCTGCTTTCGCTGCCTTTCTAAAAGGGCCTTCCAGGGCGGTTTCCACGCCTCAAAAATCTGACATTTAGAAGCAAACACCTGCCTTCTACCCACTCTCCAACTCAACCACCACATTCCCCAAGTCGCCTCGCCATTAGCTCAGACAGACTCTCTGAATTCAGTTGATTTAATCTAACCCGGTCCCTGGAATCAGCCTCTTATCAGGGGCTGAGGTGTTTGGGGAAAAGTTAGAAGGAATAAAGTGACAAAGGATTCAAATATCCTGCAGCTGAAGTTGAATAAATAGACGCTTATTTCAAAGCTTCAGATTTCAAAAGAAAACAGCTCGGGGCTGTAGAGGAAAACGGGGAGGGGACACCCAACACCATCCAGGATATATGTCTTCTGTCTGATTTATTTAAATAGAAAGAGACATAAGTGCATTTATAAGACTCACTTTAGCTTTTGTATTTATCAGGGTCCCCATCTTACCTCCATTACTGTTCTGACAGAATAATTAATTTCAGTCAATCAATCATTTCACAAAAACTTGCAGGTGACCTCAACATACCATATAAGCCACAGACAACTAGTCACAACAGCAGTCTTCAAATTCCCTTGGAAAGGAAAATTAAGCCTGCTCTGTGTGGCTTGGGGCAACCTAAGCCGTAAATCTCTCTTTTCTGATCTCTTCATATAGATGAAAGAGCAAAGCCGCTCTGGGTTACGTACAACAATTATGTGTTCACCAAACTCGGGGAATCAGCTTGCAGACAGCCCTAATCATTACCAATTAACCACATCTGCTGACATCCTGGAAGAGCTGCCCCGGCGCTGCTGAATACTCGGCCCTCCCTTCAGGCAACCAATCCCTTATATTACGGCGTATGTGTTTTGGAAGGCCTATTAATGTTTGTTGACAATTCCAAATAGAGGTCACCTGTTGTCATGGTGCAAAATACCCTCCTTCCCCCTCTGAATGCCAGGCAGGGAGGGCAGCTTTGTTAGAAACACTTCAGTGCATTCCTATATTGCCACCAACATTCAGATCTGATGAAAAGAGATTTAGGGTCTCCCAACTTTTCAATGGCCATTCCCACCTGCTCCCACATACCCATCTGGGGCTTTAAAAAAGTCTTTTCCCTGGATAATAAACTTGACAGAATGTCAAGGCCTCCGTAGATAGATGGCCAGTCAGTGGCAGCCAGATCGAAACATGAAGGTTTACCAAAATCGTCAGAAATGTAAATCTTGCAAGAGGATATCCTTCCACAGGATGCAGAGTGGCCTTTGTCCCTTTAAATTATTCCACATCTCATCCCTAGACCCCCCAGAACAGAGAACTTGGCATTTAGGGATTCCATTGCCAACTTTGCATAGAAGTCCTTTGCTATACTTCCAGTGTGTGTTTCTGCAGAAAAATCTGAGTGGAGATTGAATCAAAAAAAAACCATTTTTCTAATTTAATTATTTGATTAAAAGTAATCACTAGTTAATTATTTATTTCAGCTTAATTCCTCTAATTTGTGCCAAGGAAAGAGAGACACTCTCCTGCAGAATGTCAAATGTGAATTGCGAGCACTTGGAATTGGAATCTGTACCCTCCTTGAGCTTATGAAAGTCTTAGCAAGACTGCATTCTCCTCAAGGACCAACCTCTGCCTTCAGAAGAAACAAGACCCACGGTACCTCTTCACGCTAGCTACCAAGGCGGAAGGCAACGCAGAGCTGTCAGTCAGTTGTGGCGAGTAGCCAGAGCTGACATCGCCTTCTGGAATCATAAAATGCAGTGCACTGCCTGCAGGGTGGGATTCCTGCGCTCTGCTTTCGTGGTGGGTCAGGGCCGAGGCTACAGGCACTTACAAGGCAACCAAGAACAGACTGGACAAGCACTAGCTCCCTCCCTCCCAGGTTTGGGTTATCTGAGAACATCTTCTGCTAGGACCCAAGCTCCCAAACTGTGTGCTGAGGGGCCCTGGGTCACCACAGCAAACTTCTTGAAGCACCACAAGATAGTTAAATTACAATGAATTTAAGTTTGAATTTAATTTTAAAATGTTTTAAATTGTGGGAAAGACAGCAATACGTGACATCTGTCAGACAGCCCACCAACTACTAGCTCAAGGTAGTTCTCAGTTTCAACATAGGGCCATGCTGCGTTCCTTTTGATTACATCAGATCTTTGCAAAACTGGGTTTTCAGTGGTTGCTGTGGTAAAAAGCAAGTACTGCATGAAAAACAATGTGGAATATGAAATGAGGGGGGTGTTGTCTGATCTGATTCCAAGGTTTGAGAAGTTGTGTAGTGCCCAACAGGTGCACATGTCCCATTAATAAGTTGGTTACCTAAGAATAAAAATATTGTATTTTCTTTCAATGTATGAGCATTTTTTCAAATGGTTGCAAAGTTGTTAGTACATAAATAGCTTATTTGGATCTAACTGCTTAATAAACAGAACTCTGTGTGTGTGTGTGTGTGTGTGTGTGTGTGTGTGTTGTGTGTGAGATCATGCACCTAGAAGCATCATGAAAAAAATGACTGAAATACAAAGGGTGTCATGAACCAAGAAAGTTTGGGAACCATCCTTCTCCTCTTGGGTTTGAACACCTCCCTTTGTTTCTTTATTTTTTGTAACAAGCTTCAGACACAGGATTCTGGCCTTTGGAGCCTCGGGAACCTCCCTGCAAACACAGATAAAACATTTTCTTCCATCCACTCATCCTCCCCAGAGGAGCTGGAAGACAACTTGAAAATGAAAACACAAATCTACACATGGCCCAGAACTGAGTGCTAACCCCCCTCCATCTTCTCAGTTGTATGCACATTTTGGAAGTGTTATTCCATCCGGTGAATATAAGTTGCCAAACTGAGACACATTCCGCCGTCTGGGATACAGAGGCCCCACAAGAGGGGACTAGCCAACCCTGGTCAAGCCAGAAGGAAATAGAGACCCGTCGCCTTGAGCACAGCCATACTGCCCCCATCACCACAGGAAGGGTCTAATAAAGATCCATTTGTTTGGGTGGTGTTTTTCTCACCATCACCTCATTACTCCTGGATTCTGGCCAGTCCTCAACCGAGTTTCTTTGAGTACAGGACAGAAACAAATTACCTGGCTTTTCAAGAAACAAAATGCACAGCAAATAAATTTTCTTAAACTACAGAGTGCTATCATAATCCAAGCCAGGAGAGGAAGCAATCTAATTTCAATCTGTGATCAGAACCAAATACAAGAATCGATGGATGCCTCAGCCCTATGCAGCAATGGGAAGGGGTTTCCGGCTGACCTCTGAATCTCTGCCCAGGAAATGAAAGCAGGAGACTGGTAGATAACTTGATGGAAAAACCAGTGAGCTCAATCGAAAGCCAGACAGGTTGCAATAACACCTGGGAGTTACCCAGGGTCCCTGGTGGGGTCCTGCTTGCCACCAAAAACTGCTGCTACTTCAATTGCCATTAACCACTCCTAATGCTGCAATGAATCAGCCTAGGTGCCTGGAAACTAGGAAAATGACACCCTCATTTTCTTGCAAATGTAGATTGCAATTCCCAGGATGAAACTAAAAAAAATTGAATGCCTTTCTCCAGGTTGCTAAAAATGAAGGAAGTTTTCAAGTCTTCAGTGAAGAGCCTTCCCAGGACAAAATGGTCCCCTGATCCCACCCCACAGTCACTCAGAGGACACAGGAGTGAGATCTGCCTCCCCTCAGGTCTCCTGGCACGTTCATGCCCCACTTCCCTTCCCTACCCGTCTCCACACCAGCACCCAGATGAAATAACATCCATTGAGCCCAAGCACATGGAACAGAGCACATTCCCAGAATTACTTTATTTGATCTTCTTAACAACTCCATGAGGTATGGGGATAATCCCCATTTTACTGATGAGGAAATTGAAGCTCAAAATGGTTATGGGATGTGCTTGAAGCTACACAGCTGGCTGATTCGCAGACTTAGAACTGAAATCTACTCTGACTCCGGTACTTTTTCCGCTATTGCCATAATGAACAAGAGGAATTGTCCTGGTCCCTGACATGACAAGGAAAGGGCCAAGGAGCCCCCTGGCTTACAAAGTGTCTTTAAAAAAATGTTCTTAATGTGAATTTAAAAAAGAGTTTATCTGATTCAAGACTCATTTGACATATGGGAAAATTTTCTTATTATGTTTAATATGTAATGATTTTCTTAGAACAAGATACTATCATCCACCAGGAAACCATCAGTATAAAAATACAGATCTATGGTCTCTAGGATATGGATAGAGTCCTTTTATTACAGGTGTGGCACCACTGTGCAGTATATAACTGGTACTACCATTCCTGATGGCCTTCTTGGCTGAGCTAGGCAAGAGGGAAAGGAATACATTATGCCTAATTAGCCTGGGAGAGGCTGGAAGAGTAGTGGAGAGGGCAGAGTCTTGCACACGATGGGCAACTAGTAAATAAGTGTTGAATCAAATTGAACCCAAATCCCTATCTTGAAGGAATTAAAACGAATATATAATCACTAAAAATGCCATTGTAAAGCTGAATGGTGGTCAACAGGGCATAAGCCTAATTTGGTGAGCTAAGAATCAATAGAGTAGAAACCAAATCATACAGGCAGATGGGCGGCATCCTCAACCAGCAGCTAGATATTAGCTAGAATGTAAGTCCACGAGAGCAAGGCCCAGATCTATCTTATTTACTGCCCTGTCTTCAGGGCTTAGCGTCCTGCTTAGACCACAGTAAGTTGGTGCCCAACAAACGTGCACTGATGGAATGAATGGGGGCCTCTGTATTCTCTGGCTACTGTTCAGTCCAACTGCTCAAAGAACTGACCGAGCACCTGCTCTCTGCCAGGCACAGGGTGGTCCTGAGGCCACAAGAGCTGCAGAACCTCTCGGTAAAAGAAAGCCGTTGCCACCAGGACAGCCTGGGCTCAAAGCACCCAGAAGACCCAGAGAACTTTTTAGGCCTTCCTTCCCTGTAGCTCAGGTAAAAAGGTGGTAGATAAAGTGATGAAGTCTCACTGGATATGTTGTTTGCACGATCAGCCCTGAACAGCATGTTACTTGACGCTCTTTTGACAAAAGAACAAAACCGTACTACAGCTCTGACTTAAGGTTACCGCTCTGCCTTTTTCTACCAAGCTGGTGCTGCCCTGGGGGCGGGGGCTAATCTGCCAGCTTCTTGGGGCTCCAAGGCTAAACAGAGAATTTCTGCCTTCCAGGGCCCCCATCTGGCACATGGCTGTGAGTGGCACATTCAGGAAATAAATAAAAAATAAACAAACTGTCCAAGATCCCACTATTAACATTCCACACCTCAGGCTAAATGTTAGTGCCATCTTATCAGGCTCAGTGTGGAATGCATAAGTGGGAAAAAAAAAATCCCACCAGCTAATGACTGTATTAAGTTCCATTTAATCAAATGTTGCATTATCTGGAGTTATTTTTAACAATGCACATTGGATTAATAAAAAACTACACAAAACTGGAGATTAAACAAGAGGTTTTACTAAGTTGACAGTGAGGCCCACTTTAATACAAAGTCATATTAAACAGAAGCCTTTGATATTAGTGAAACTCAGAGAGATCCCAAATTTCTGGCAGTCGAACAGCAACAAGCCATACTTTATTGTTGAATTCTTTCTTAAAAAATGTACTTTGAGCAAATTGTGTACTTAGAAAATTAATTGGAAACATAGCTTTGGTTCTTGCCAGATCCATTTCAAAACATCTGAAAGATGACTGGGAAAAAATGTGCCCGGCATCCTGTCTGGGTCCTTAACAGAGGGACAAGAGGATACAGAGGCTTCCACATAACCCTGGCATAAATACGCTAAGAATGGACGGGGATTCATGACGGCTGATAGAAGGCAGGTGAAGACTTGGGAAGATGTTTTTTTTTTTTTCCTTACCAACCAGGAAGAGCCCTTATAGTCTTAACAACAACACTTGTGCAAGGCTTTGCAGTATATGAAATATTTTTAAACCACCATTTTGTCTGGTCCTCAGAATCTCTTTCAGAGAAACACAAAGTATTATCATTCATATTTTTGGAGACAAATATCAGTGGCTTTCCCAAAATCTCCCAACTGGTAAATGGGAAAGATCATACTATAAACCAGCTTTTCTGGTTCCAAATTGCCACGTGGTCTACTGGAAAAATTTCAGTCCCAGCCCTACTGGGAAGTTTGGCCAGGAAGCCTGGTAAACTCCAGCAGGAAACCTAAATGCAGGCTGGAATTTGGGTGCATAGAATGAGTTGCAAACACTCCCTCATTCTAAACACAGTAACATCACTGACCATTGTCTATTTTGTGTGTTCTTAAAGAGTTATATTAAAATCAGAGAGGTTACTTTTCAATTGGGTTATTTGTGAGCTTTTTTTCTATGCGTTATCTGAGTTCCTTATAAGGTTATATATTAACCTTAATATCTGATTATTAATCCCTTGTCAGATGGGTAGTTTGCAAATATTTTCTCCCATTCTGCAGGTTGTCTCTTCACTTGGTTGATTGTTTCCTTTGCTGTGAAGAAGATTTTTAGCTTGATATGATCCCATTTCTCCAATTTTGCTTTGGTTGCCTGTACTTTTGAGGTCTCACGAAGTCTCACTCAAGACATCTTTGCCTGGACCAATGTCCTAGAGTGTTTCCCCAATGTTGTCTTCTAGTAGTTTCATAGTTTCAGGTCTTAGGTTTAAGTCTTTAATGCAGTTTTATTTGATTGTTGCATACGGCAAGAGATAAGTGTCTAATTCCATTCTTCTGCATATGAATATACAGTTTTCCCAGCACGACTTATTGACGAAACTGTCCTTTCCTCAATGTATGTTCTTGACACCTTTGTCAAAAATGAGTTGACTGTAAATGCATGGATTTATTTCTGGGTTCTCTATTCTGTTGCATTAGACTATGTGTCTGTTTTTATGCCAGTACTATGCTTTTTTGGTTACTGCAGCTTTGTAGTATAATTTGAAGTCAGGTAATGTGATGCCTCCAGCTTTGTTCTTTTTTCTCAGGATGGCTTTGGCTATTCTGGGTCTTTTGTGGTTCCATGTAAATTTTAGGATTATTTTTTCTATTCCTGTGGAGAATGTGTTTGGTATTTTGATAGGGATTACACTGAAACTGTAGACTTCTTTGGGAAATATGGACATTTTAACAATATTGATTCTTCCAATCCACGAACATGGAATATCTTTCCATTTTTTCATGTCTTCTTCAATTTCTTTCATCAATGTTTTACAGGATTTTTTTTTTTTTTTTTTTTTTTTTTTTTTTTTTTTTTGCAGAGATCATTCACTTCTTTGGTTACATTTCTCAAAAGAAGATACACAAATGGCCAGTATATGAAAAAATGCTCAACAACTCTAATCATCAGAGAAATGCCAATAAAAACTACAATGGGATATTACCTTACTCAGGTTAAAATGGCTTTTATAAAAAAGATAGGCAATAACAAATGCTGGTGAGGATGTGGAGGAAGTGGAACCCTTGTAAACTGTTGGTGGGAATGTAAATTAGTACAGCCACTATGGAGAACAGCATGGAATTTCCCCCCAAAACTAAAAATAGAACCACCCTATGATCCAGAAATCCCACTGCTGTGTACATATCCAAAAGAAAGGAAATCAGTACATCAAAGAGATATCTGCACTCCCATGTATACTGCAGTACTATTCACGATAGCCAAGACACGGGATCCACCTAAGTGTCCATCAGCAGATGAATGGGTAAATGAAACATGGTGTATGTACAAAATGGAATATTATTTGGCAATAAAAGGAATGAAATCCTGTCATTTGCAACAACAAGAATGGAACTGGAGGACATTATGTTCAGTGAAATAAGCTAGGCACAGAAAGACAAATATGTTCTTTCGCATGTGGGAGCTAAAAAAATAAAATAAAAATTGAACTCATGGAGATAGAGAGTAGAATGATGGTTGCCAGAGGCTGGGAAGGGTCGTGGGGAAGTAGAGCTGAAGAGGGCATGGTTAATAGGCACAAAAATACAGTTAGATAGGAGGAATAAGAGCTGGCATTCAGAAGCACATTGTATATTTTGAAATAACCAAAACAGTGGAATCGGAATGTTCCTAACATAAAGAAATGATAAATACTCGAGGTGATGGATACCCCAATGACCCTGATTTGGTCATTACATAGTATGCTTGTATCAAAATATCACATGTACTCTATAAATAAGTATAATTATTATGTCTCCATAATAACTAAACATTCTTAAAAGTATATTTCCTGTTAGAAAGGCTATTTTTTGAATACACAAGATATACAAAGCCTATACCTTAAAGGAGGTCATTTAATCCATTATCTCACCATGACTGCATTACACTTATACAAAAAGGTTCCTCTCCAGTCTCCTAAGAGAGCATTTAACACATTGCCATTTTACTGCTGCCAAGCCCTGAAAAGTTTTGATTCAGCATTTGCAACCCATTTCTTATGACAAGTTGCCAATATGTAGATTAGTCCCAAGAATTAACGGGATTCAGAAAGTGCACATCATTCCATTTCAGCCAATTAAATGAGTACAATCCATCATGAAGTCTTTCTTGTTTGAGTCATTAGTACACATACTGGGAGGCTGAAAAGAAGACAGTTGGTGGGGATGTTAACAGAAGGAAGATGTTCCTCTCTTGAGAATTGCGATGCACAACACATACTTGAGCACTGGTCATTAGAGAAGATTTAGGGGTAGAACTTAGAAAATTCCACCGTATATAGCGTGAACGCTATACCCAGACCCACCCTTCCAGCACCCTTATTCTCTTCTTACACTTTTCTGGAAATCTTACTTTTTCCTGCCCCGTTTTCCCAGACTTTGAAAACACTTTCTTGAAAACTATCGGACTAGTCATGACATGCCACTTTGTTTTAACAGAACAACTGCTATGTCTGATACATTTTTTCCCTCTTCTTTTGTTGCATGGAATTGATCATCTCTTGCCTCAACTTCGATTGAATGCACCAGGAGAGCAAGACCTAGAGCTTCAGTCCTAAGGACAGTTGAAGTAATATTAAAAAGACACAATTTGATTCTTTACTCACATGAAACTTCCACAAGTGTAGCATATCTAGATCTCCTTCTGCACCCATATAGATATTTATCCACTTATTCCCACTTGGGTGTTTATAAATTTGGTCTATTTCACCCTCCCCCCAAGAGTGACCTGGTCCCAACTAGGTCCTCTCTGTGTGGCTGATTCCAGTTTTCTGGACTGAAATACACCATCTGGTTGCAAATATATGATGCTTTTCCTTTGAAACTTAGAGAGGTCTTTTTCTCTCCAAAGGTGGGGCAAAGTGCACCAGGCTAATCTTACCAGTCAACTAGTTTAAACGTCTAGGCCTCCCCACTTCTGAAATCTGCACCGTAAATAACTCATTAACTACATGGTAATCTATTTGAAATATTATCATTATTTTTGATAAGAGGGCCATGGAAAAAAATTAAGGTAATACCAGCCTGCTATGGCCTTTGCTCCTTGGGAACAAATTGCTATAAAAATAACAATTTCTGTATTTTTAAAGAATTCATGCTATTTGAGCTGATGTAAGTGCAAGACTAGGATGAAGGCAAGTTTGCTTTGTGAAGAAAGCTGAGGGCTGTCTACTTCCTAGGGAGCATCCACAAGGAAAATAAGATGGGACTCCTGCCTAGAGATTGGCAGACTGTCCTCTTTTGGGTTCATGTGGTCCCATGGTACCTTTCAAAACATGCGGATTCTGGGCCTTGTGCACTGATGTCTGACTGGGAGGAAGTTGGAGCCTCACTGCCACAATTAACTTATGTGGTAATTAGCTTGTCCTTTTGAAGTTTGACTTTGACTGTGCTTGATGTTGGTCATCACTCTCTTCTGGGGCCATCACACCTCTCCTTTGCCAATCTCTCTTACCCAGTCTTCACCCTTGAGAATGTGTGTAGCAAACTATATCTGGACACTTAAGCTTTTCTTTCCTTCTACAGTTCTTTACTGCTTTAATCAATACAGGAGCCCAAATGGCTCCCTTAGAGAGATTTGTCCTTTGTCCTTTTCCCTCCTGGCACATCAGACATTTTCCCAAATATCCTGTCCACAGTGTGCCAGTTTAGGACTATAAAATCTGAAAGGTAAGAGAACTTGAAGTCAGGATTTTCCATGGGACGAGATAGAACACAACATGGACAATGTTTCCTGGCTGCTTCCCATGAGGCACCAGCAGTGACAGTCCAGCTACAGCAGCGATGACTACATTGGTACCTACCGGGTGCCAAGCATCGTGCTGAGTGTTTCATTCACTACTGAAAACAACAGCCAGCCTGAAGTAGGCACTGTTAGATGGATCCACTTTACAGATGAGAAAATGGGCTCAGACAGAGTAAGTATCTACCACATTCTGCAGAGAGACACAAAAGGTGCTGAATAGAAAGTTAAGGTTTCATTTCTGCCACCCCAAGAGGAAGCCCTATCTAATAAATGTGACAAAGGACTTCCCAGTCCCAAGCAGGAGCCAAATTATTTGATTCTCAATTTCTAGGCAACTGGCAGCCGTGTGTGATTTAGTCACAAAGGCCTCCAACAAATGAGAAGATGCCGGTAGGTTAAGCTTTCGGTTAAGATGGCTTTGTTCCTATCACTTCCCACTGTCCTGTTGTCTGAACATGGTAGGCACTCAATAAACAGCTCTGATTTATTGACTATTTCCATTTACAGCAAAGATTAGAAAGAGGTCCTTATCTCTGGCCTCTAGCCTGATCACAGGCCTTGAATCCTGGTACTTGTGGGCACACAGACTCTCCTCCCACTCCCAACATAAACAGTCATCAAGGGTAGGCATTTCATAGCTTCTCTAAGTAAATTTACTCTTCCCGTTCAGATTTACAAGCCAACAACACCCGAGGGAAAAAATGTGTCAGTGTTTTCTCATGCTCATGAGCAACTCACATGGGATATTGGATGGTTAAGTTAGCAAACATGGTTGGTGCCTTCAGGAGGAAATTTAAAAGTGTTGAGGATGAGTCAAACATCCCAAAGCCAACTGAGATCCTGGGAAAAAGCACAAACAAAGCAAGTGACAAAGTCAGTCCCCCTGGAGCATGCACTGAATGACTCGGGATGAACACAAAGCTTGGCTTGCACATTACCAACCTGGAAGAGGTCAGTGGGTCCTTGAGAACTGCAGATATTATAAAATAATTGTGTAGAAAAAGGGAGGAGAGGGTCTTGTAGACTGTGTTCATCTAAACTTGGGAACAGCCTCCTCCAGTGTACTGGGGACCTGGTTCCATCCTAGAAGGGAGTGTGACAGGAAAAAAGAGGGGCCACAGGGGGAGATCCTTCCAGAGGACTCACAATGACATTCTCATGGCAACTAGGGAGGGGAGCTGACAGGGCCCAGCCCAAGAACTGACCCAACGTGACAGGGTCACCCCTCAGGGCTCCTTGTGTCCTGATATACTGCCCGTCACCCACTCCCAGCCACTGAACTCAGAGACAGGAGACTCCAGTGTGTGTTGACGAGGCCAGGGAAAGCTTTCTGGAGGAAGGAGCTGCAAGCATCAGGGATTACAAAGAAGATATGCAGACAGGACAAGTCACAGTCAGGAGTCTTAAAGGACAGCCAGATTAGTGAGGCTGAGAAACAGCAGCGAGCAGACCAGTGGGATGGAACCAGGGGTGGGGGACTTTATTTCATCGGCCCTTTCTGGGGCTCTGGCATTGCAGTGCCCTGGACTGTCTTCCTAGTGGCCCTTAAACCTCACAGGTACCTTAAGGGGTCTCTTTCAAAGGTTCCTGCCAAAGCAGTGGCCTCGCCTTCCAAGGCCTGCTCTCTTCTGGGCTCCCAGGCATCTTTTGATCCTGGAACAGAGTCACCCCCATTAGACTAATGGTAGGAATCCCTGTCACGGGTGCCTTTTTTTTCTTATTTCCTATCACCAGGTTTACCCCAGAGCAAAACGAACACATCTCTACTTTCACCCTGTAAGTAGCAGTAGCCCTTCCTTTCAAAGCTACCCCCTATTTGGACTCTAGAACAGCCAAGGCTCATGGCCCCAAGGCCCATGGTCCATGTAGATGAATAAATTTCTCTGGAGATGATCTGCTCTGCAGAAACTGACACTTTAAGGGCTTTTCATTAATTCCACTTCTATATTTGATGCGGACTCTTGGGGACTCTGATGGGAGCCTTGTTAATTCACATTAGCTTTGAGAAGGAGATTCCTCGGGAAGAAACCTCCTTGAACATATTTCTCCATGGACAGTTGCATCCTCCAAGGAAGCAGACTCACGACTCTTTCAGGTCCAGGCCCTTGCTGAAGGCACATCAATGTCTTCCTCAGAGTGAGTCAGACCTGCTCCCCCTGTAACTGTCTGTGGACCCTAGTGGTGCCCTTAGCAATTACAAAGAATAAATCTCCTCAGACGCCAGTGTAGCAATCCTTCAGATATTTGAAGATGGTTCTCACGATCCCTTGAAGCATTGCCTTCCTTGCTGATAAGACAGCTTTGGGTTCTTCAAAACATCCACAGAAGGCCAGGGGCAGTGGCTCCCACCTGTAATTCTAGCGCTCTGGGAGGCTGAGGCGGGAGAATCACTTGCAGCCAAGAGTTTAAGACCAGCCTGAACAAGAGTGAGACCCAGTCTCTACAAAAAATAGAAAAAAATAGCCAGGCTCGGTGGCATGTGCCTGTAGTCCTGGCTATGGGAGGCTGAGGCAGGAGGATCACTTGAGCCCAGGAGTTTGAGGCTGCAGTGAGCTGTGATGACACTACTGCACTCTAGCCCAGGTGATAGAGTGAGGCTTTGTCTGAAAAAAAAAAAAAAAAAAAAAAAGCCACAGAAGACCCCTGACCCTCCTGGTCACCTGGTCACCCCTGTCTTGATCTACCTTCTGTAGATCTGAACAAAATATCCCAGTTAGGGAGTGACTCATCAGCCAGCTGTCACTTGGGGCAAACGCCTCCACTCTCTGGGTCTCAGTGTCCTCATCTGCTGAGTCAGAACGAGGCCACATGCCTGCTGGAATAAAGCTCCTTCTAGGTCTGGGATTCTACATCGCAGGCCCAGAGAACCAACAGAACTGGGAAAGGCCCTCGACTTCCCTAACCCCTGCTCTTAATCACACTCTATTCTCCTTATGCAACCTAAAAACTTGAGAGAAAAAAAATCAGTCATCAACTCCATTCCACAATAGTAACTGCAGTCTTTGGGGTAAATGGGAAAGGAAATGGGAAGGGTGGGAACATAAAGACTGGTTGCAATGAAGTCCTCAATCAACAGCTCTTAAAAGTCTAATGAAACCACCAGAAATTCTTCTGTGCCTCCTGCTGCTGTGTGCGGGAAGTTCTGTCTGGGCTCACACAAAACCCTGGCCAGGTTCTCTCGTGAACAGACACGGCGAACAGCGTCCGAGGGCTCATTATGCCCAGGAACATACTCCTAAGGCGCCTGCTGCCTGCAGAAGCTATCACGCAGAGCTGGAATGAGGGATTTCCTCCGAGAGGTGTCACTGGGCATTTCTCGAAGATGAGACGAGCCTCAAGGAACAAGCTGCCACTTGAATAAGCCGCTTTTCTGGATACAATTGTGATGACAGCTGCAATGCCAAGTTGCCACAGAGGGAAAGATTGTTTTGTTCTTCTGGTGGGCCAGATCCTTTGAAGTGAGCAAGCTGATCCCATGAGGTTTACTGAGTAGAGCCGGCCTGAGGCGAAATTGTCAAGAAAGGGAAGTTTTCCTACTGCACTCCTACTCCCCACCCCGACTCAGTTCACAGGACCCCATTTCCCCACCACTATCCGGTACTGTCTGGACTCTCCCTTGGCTGCGGACGGCTATCCTTTCCTTCTCCTCTTGGCACGTGTCTCCCCTGTGCCCATTTTCCCCAAAGACACTGTTCTATACTAAGAACATAGCTCATGCTCTGGTGCTAATGGGTGAAAATGCCTTAGGATTCGCTTGTCCAATTACAGCCACATTCTGTGCTTGCAAAGACACAATGGGGACATTGATGGTAACATAAGGTCCACAGCAACCAGTGAGAGTGAGAATCTGTACCCGGAAGCTTTTCTGACCCCCTCACCTCCAAACCCACTCTGACCTGGCCGTGCAGTCTTCAACACGGTCGGGCTGGCCCACCATAAAGTCTTCTGCAAGATGCATTGCTCGCTCAGTCCCACTGAGAGCTCTTTAGCAAATGCCTACTTATATTTCCAACAAAGGGCCCTGAGGGCTGTGAAAACATAGGGCTGCAAGGGCCCCTAGCTTTGTGATACCATTCCTCTGGTGAGCAGACTGACATTTCATTGAGAAATCTCAGTTACAGTGGCTAACTGAAGACATTTGCACCAGCATCTGGGCGCTACAAGAGCAGCAGCTTCTAGTTAGGTAGAGACAGCCAACAGCAAACAGACCAAGTGGGCTAAGCAGCGTGGGAGAGCGAAGGGAGCAGAATGCCAGTTTTGGGGGTGTATAAAGCAGGAGTTCAAAGCCAGGTCTAGCATCATTCGACAAACGCTGACCAGCTTACTTCATTTCAGTATCATCTAGAAAATTGTTACATCATCTCTGTCGGATGGCTTTTGTGAAGATGAAGTTAAATAAGATAGCAGGGATTCAACATATGCTGGTGTCCTTTCACTCTCTTGTCCTCACTGATGTAGGCCTTGTTACCCATAAAACTGGGCAGTCTCCCAATAACTTTACATTTGCAAAAAGGGGCAAAATAGTTACTAACCTACGCAATATTAAACATGAGACAAGAATTTTTAACCTACTTAGAACAATGAGCCATTTTCCAATAGTTGAGCATCTATTTACTACAACTGATAAACTATATTTAGTTTTCCATTAAAGCTAGGACTCTGAAAGGCATTTGACAACACTTTGTTAGCTTCCTTTGAATTAGCACAGCTACCATTACTGACACTACTTGAAAAAATATATAATTGTGTTAATCTATAATTAAGAGTCATTTTGTTCTTTTTCTTTTTAACCAATTCAAACTAGTTTACCGGCCGGGTGCAGTGGCTCACACCTGTAATCCTAGCACTCTGGGAGGCCAAGGCTGGAGGATCGCTCGAGGTCAGGAGTTCGAGACCAGCCTGAGCAAGAGCGAGACCCCGTCTCTACTAAAAATAGAAAGAAATGATCTGGACAGCTAAAAATATATATATAGAAAAAAAAAATTAGCCGGGCATGGTGGCACATGCCTGTAGTCCCAGCTACTTGGGAGGCTGAGGCAGTAGAATTGCTTGAACCCAAGAGTTTGAGGTTGCTGTGAGCTTGACGCCACAGCACTGTAGCCTGGGGAACAGAGTGAGACTCTGTCTCAAAAAAAAACCTAGTTTACCCACAACTAGTTGAAAATTGTTGGCTTTTCCTATAAGTATTCCAAAGCAAGTGATTGGATATAAAATCTAAAACCTCTGCTAAATTGACCTGGGCAAGCCATTTTCTGGGATTTGAAATGTTACCATGTGAAGTATATTTTCAAGACGATAACAGTTGCTAGGAAATGTACTTGCCAGGTAGAGACATTCCTCTCCAGTTAAACCGGGTGTCACCGAGATGGCCACGCTCCATGACTGTGAAGGAAGGCTCCGATGATAGTGGCCTCATTCATAAACTTGAACAGGCTGTGTTTTTGCCCTTGACCTCCCCGAGTTCAATTAAAAAAAAAAAACAAAAAACGAAACAGGCCTTTGGGTGCCCAGACCCTGTGCTCTGGAAGATTCTATTGGAAAATCAGGCTCAATGGGTGTCAGTTAGACTCTTGGAGGACTGAAACGGTGCCACTAATTAGATGGTGCTGAAAGAAACATGTATTGTGTGAATCATGGGGAAGAAGGTGCGTTAGCTTTGCTTTGATACAATTACACACTACCTACAACCCCTCTTGGGTTACAGTCAGCCCCCCAGTTTATTATTTTAAGACAGCAGTGCCTAGGATGCTGTCAGCGGCCCTTCCTTCTGCACGTACGCGGGGTATGCCGATGTGCACACCCCCAAGCAGCGTCAGGCCCCAAACGGTCCCACACAACTTCTGCAGGTGAAGCTGCCCTTCTATTGTAATCAGTTTTCATTACCGCCCTTTGATCTTCTCCCTTCTTGGTACACAACACTTCATCACCTTTATTTTCTGCCATAATTGCATGTGAAAGATTTCCCTTTTGATAGACACTGGATGCCACGCCGGTACAGAAGAGAGTGTTGAAAAGTGTCATGTGACCTGCCTGCTTTAGAAGGAAGCCCATACACCTGTGGAAGACAAACAATTTTTCAGAGATATGACATATCCATCATCTGTCCGCAGGATATGAGCTGTTCTGTCTGCTTAATAGCAAGAGGCTATGAATGGCAAAATAGGAAGTGCTGAGAGAAATCCAGCCCACGGTCTGGCAGGCCTCTCCGGCCCGAGTGGTTTCAGGTCGGGTAGAAATGTGCACAGTGCACATCGCTGTGGCAGGCAGAGTGGCTCGCTGTGGCCCTGTTTCTGTTCCCTGTCATGCTGTCATTCAGGTGCCGTCACCCGCTGACAGGGCCACATGGTTCTCAGTTATAGCCCAGGTCTCCATTCACACTGCATCGTGCTATCATCCAGGAAGACCCGACCTCAACCAGGCGCATCTCTAACAAGAAGATATTCCCGTCTCAGAGATAGATTGTTGTCGTCAGGGCCTGCCTTGCTCCTGCCCCCCCCAAGGCTTCCTTCTTCCCAGGTGCAGCCACTCACCTCTCCCTGTTCAGTCCGGGCCAGGCGGGTCTGCTTTCAACGAAGCCAAATAGAACCTGGAGGCTGGGCAACCTCGAGGGATCAGTGACCCTCTGTTGCCTGGTGTCCTCTCGTAGGTTTGGGAAGCTTTCTTGCTAGGACCATTTCTTGCTAGAATATCACAGCCTTCGCTGGCTTGTCAACAACAGTGACAACACCAGTAGCCAAAGAAACAACAATAACTTTAATAATAACAACTAATGCTGATTGAACACTTAGTTGGAAGTGTGCCGGGCACTGTTCCAAGACTATGTATGTGTTAACTCAAAGGTACCTCACCACGGCTCTTTCGAGATAGGTGGTACTGCTAATCCTGTCTCACACACTAGGAAACTAGGCGAGATCTCACAAATAGCAATGTAACAGAGCTGGGGCTGGGATCCACACTGCCTTCATCCAGAGCCATAACGTTTAACCATCATGCTATAGTGTCTCAACACAATGAACTGCCACCACAGCCACATGCACTATGTGCTTGCGACGTGCCAAGGGCTTCACATATTTTCCCTCTAAGCCCCAGAATGATCTTAATCCTCATAATTTCTCTAAGGCTCAGAGATATTAAATCATTTGTTCAATAAATGGTGAAGCCTAGATTTGAACCAAGGTCTCTCTGATTTCAAAATCCATGCTGTTCCCATTAGTTCCAAGTCTCAGATGCTTGCTAGGGGGGTGATGGGTCTTAGATTGTTGCTTTCCTGCTTCCCTATGGATGATAAACATGAGGCCATACGAACAGATACGTTCTGCTTAGATCATTAGCAGATGCCCAAGGACCTGAGATCTTTCCTTCCCCATCACAGTGAGAAGGAAAGCTCGGTGCTCTACAAAAATGAGGATGAGATGGAGAAGAATGTTTTGCTTTTACTCATGAGTCCCTGCCCACATTTACAATCCCAAAACAACTTTGCATTGCTAGTATTAACCCCACTTGGTCAGGATGTGGTATCATTCTTATATATTGTTGGATTTGATTTACAAATTTTTTTTAATTTTTACATCTTTGTTTATGAGAGATATTGGTCCAGAATTTTATATAATATCTTATTCTGGTTTGGGTGTCAGAATAATGCTGACATCGTAGCATGAATAGTAAAGTGTTCTCCTCTTGAAATTTCTAGAAGAGCTTATGAGTAATCGGAATTAGTTCTTCCTGAAACATTTGGTAGAATTCACCAGGGAAGTTATCTTAGATCTGCAGTTTTGTTTGTAGGAATGTTCTTAACTATAAACTTAATTTTTTAAAAATGATACAGAGCTATTGAGATTATCTGTTTTTCTTGACAGTGCTTTGATATTTTGTGTGTTTGAAGGAATTTGTCCATTTCATCCAAATCGTCAAAGTTATTGGCATAAAGTTGTTCATAATATTTCCTAATTACATGTTCATCATCAGTGACGTTTGCTCTTTCATTCCTGATATTGGTAATCTGTGCCTCCTTTCTTGTTGTCCTTATCACTCTAGCTAGAGGCTTATTGATTTTATTAATCTTCTCAAAGAAGAAGGTTTTGTTTTCATTGATTTTTCTCCGTTGCACTCCTCTTTCCTATGCCATTGATTTATGCAGGAACCTTTATGATTTTCTTTCTTCTGATAACTTTGGAACTCTAATTACCAGCATATTAATCAGCTTGAAGTTGTCCCATAGCTCATAGTTTCTCTGATCATTTTCTTCAGTGACTTTTTTTTTCTGATTCATTTTGAATGGTTTCCATTGTTATACTTTCAGGCTCACTAATCTTTTATTCTGCTGGTGTCTAAGCTGCTGTTAATTCCATCCAGTGTCTTTTTCATCTAGACATTGAATTTTTCATCTCTAGACTTTTACTTTAGGTCTGATTCTCATTATCTTTTCAACATTCTCATGCTTTCCTTTACCTTCTTGAGCACAAAGAATGTAGTTATAATAAATATTTTAAGACCTTTGTCTGCTAATTCTTTCATCTCTGTTTCTATTAATGAAAATTTTTCTTCCCATTATAGATCATATTTCTCACATTTCTTTGGGTACTAGACATTGTAAATTTGATCTTGCTGGGGGTTGGATATTTTGTATTCATTTAAATATTCTTGAGGGTTTTTTGTTTTGTTTTTTCTGGGACACAGTTAAGGTACTTGAAAACACTTTGAGGCTAGTTAGTAAGCTCTGTTAGACAGGACCAGAGCCATCTTTAATTATGCCCTAATGCTAGGCAATACCCTTCTGAGTACTCAATGCTCTGTATATTCTGATTTTTCCACTCTTGCTGGTGGGAACAGCAGTATTCCTGGTCCTGTGTGAGCTCCAAGCATTGCTCCACCTGCTCCTTTTGAGTGTTGCTTTCCCCAGCTTCTAGTAGTTTCCTCACATCATGGACTGATCAGTCAGTACTCAGCTGAGGACATGAGAGAACCCTTTACAAAGATCTCTGGAGCCTTCTCCTGATGCAGCTCTCTCCTTTTCATCAACTCTCTCCTTTCTGTTACTCTTCTCTGAGGATTCCAGCCACTTTGTCCTCCCCTGGTTCTCAGCTCTGCCTTTGTGACTCAGGAAGACAAGCACATTGTTTGAGTTTGCCTTGCTGCACTGCAGCCTAGATATGCGCTCTAGACAGTAGGCTGGGGCGATTGCAGGGCTGGCCCTGTTGTTCTTCTCTTAGGAATCCATGACCTGTGCTACATGTTGCCCAATATTTGCAGACCGTTTGCTATGGTTTGGATATGGTTTGTCTCCACCAAAAGTTTGAGGTTTGATCCCCAGTGTGGCAGTGTTGGGAGGTGGGGCCAAGTAGGAGGTGTCTGGGTCATGGGTGTAGATCCCTCATGAATACATTAATGCCCTCCTGCAGAGGTAAGTTCTTGCTCTTGCAGGAATGGATCAGTTCCCGTGGCAGTGAGTTGTTAAAAAGAGTCCAGCTTCCTAGGTCTCTCTCTTGCTTCCTCTCTTGCCACCTGATCTCTGCTTGCGCCCATTCCCACCTTTCGCTGTCTGCCCTGAGTGTACGCAGCATGAGGGAGGACCTACCAGATGCAGCTGCATAATTTTGGACTTTTCTGCCACCAGAATCATGAGCCCAGCAAACCTCTTGATAAACTACCCAGCCTCAGGTTTTCCATTATACCCTCACTAAATAGGCCAAGACACTGTTGTTTCATCTATTTTGTCTGATTTTTTAGTTGTATAGGCAGGAGGGTAAATCCGTGTCCTTGTTACTACATCATGGCCTAGGGCAGGAAAATCCCCTGTCCACTTTTTGTGATATACTGATGAAGGAGACTTTGGCTCCATGCCCTAAGGGAAGCACCTCCTTAAAGGATCACCCACTGCCTGCAGGACTCCCTCTGTGGTCACATTTCAAATCCTCCCTTTTTCTTTTTCCACTCACTGACCAGTATGGAACTGAGGCCAGAGCAGTGGGCAGTGGAGGGGCCGGTCACACCAGTGAGCTTGGTGAGCTTCCTGTGAGCCCCAGCTTGACCACTCTCAGGAAGAGAGAGGCCCTTTCCTTTTCCTTCTTGAAAGCACCAAAGACAGTGTCATCTAAAGGGCAGGCATAATCCAAGAGCAAGACTGCTACTCCCATTCTACTTACTACGAACTTAGGGACAAGGAGTTTTACAATCAGCTTCTCTCTCTAGGTGCAGATGTAGCTGTTCAGATCAGCACAAACTTTCTGCCTCTGCACAGGAAGCAAATGCACTTCCATCTATGAGACAAAACTAAATATTAATCTAGTTTCAGAGGTAGTACATATATTAATAATGGGTTTAGTATCTATGCTAATAATAGCTAACATTTACTGTACATTTACCAAGTGCTATATACTCTTCTAAGCACTTCATGTTTTAACTCACTGAATGCCACAATGACCTGTGCGATTGGTGGTAATATTATCTCTGCTTTACAGATGGGAAACTGATTCAGGCCCAGAGAAGCAAAGGAACTTACTTAAGGTCAAGGAGCTAGTTAGCAGTAGAAGCAGGAACTAAACTCTAGCAGTCTGACTCTTAGTCAGTTAACCCATGTTTACTATGAACAAATTTATCATTTCTCCTAGAGATCATCCCTGGAGGCCCCAACACAAGAATCTACAGGAATTTAACATAAATCCCTGACCCAGACTTAAAGATAGACCTATGGCTGTATCTTGAGGACGTGCCTATTTGGCAAAGGCATCTCTCTGCTGTGTGGTAGGTTAGACACATTAGTTTTTGTTTTCTTCAAATTCTGAGTTTCTATGAGTCTAAAACATATTGACCAGGACAGTCTATACCTTCCTGGACTATTGGTGAGGGGACTGTTCTTACTTTTGTGGCCCCAATCCCTTGTTGAACTCTGCACAGCAAGAAAATGACCTGTAATTTATGTGAGGACCAGAATCTTTCAAACAAATGGTTGAAAGTCTGTAGCCCAACACCCTTTTATTTTACTGTTCAGCTTCCTCTCTGCATACTCTAGGACATAGGCTACAGGAAACATCAGTGGAGACATGGCCATCATCCAGAGATACAGTGGTTTGCAACTAGAGCCATTTATTTTTCTACTAGGAGGCAACTAAAAAAGTGTAAGAATTTTTTATTTCATTGCCCCAATGACTGTGGAGTGCTACTTACTGCTGGTTGACAGGAATGGGAGGGTATGCCACTTAGAATGCATGGGGCAGCTTCATACCATGAAGAACTGTCCTACCTCCAACTAACAATGAAGAGTTCTTCTCTTATCACAGACCATTTGTTAGAGTCTACCAGTTCTACTACTTAAATGGGCTATAATCTTTTTTCACGTACTTCTAAAACCTTGAGAAACTCAAATTTGGTAGAACCTTGAGCTTGCTTTCACTGAAGACCCGTGATCCTAGAGCACATTCTGGCTGTGATTGGGTGTCCACCATGGGCCTACCACAGAGACTAACCCAACCTTGCTTACGAGTCTTCCCAGATGACCACTGAGGAAAATTCTTAGGAAGATACAGCCTCACACCCTTCTTTCTCAGAAATGCAAGTGTAGAGCCTCAGTTATTTCACCATCAGCCCATCTGCTCTAACAGAAGGGCTCCAATTTCCCGTCTGCTCCCACAGTGGGACAGAGAAGATCTGACAGGAGAGGCAGCAGGAAAAGGCATTGCTATCCGTAGGTAAAGAATATCTCAGGGGCTCTGAAGACCATGGCTGAAAGAGTATTTGAGAACATTTTCCTCATAGGATAGAGATCAGAAAGGATTCAGACATAAACATCAATATTTTCTCAGGCTCAATTATTCTGGGAACTGAAAATAGTAAGGAATGGTTAGGTCTAGCAGCAGGATCCAGTGTTATGCCAAAATATCATATCACAACAAATTCAATCCAATTAGAGTGCCTGCACTAACTTTTCCTGCCAATAATTTTAGAATTACTATGAAGCAGGCTGGAAGGAGCTACCCTAAGGAAAGGAAGACCGGTATTGACAGTCTTTAACTCCCCATAATACGGTTTCCATGGTACACGTTATCTTTTTCCCTCCTTGGATTTCTTTCTTTCCTCCCTACCTGGTTATCCGCAATTCATAAACTATCTATACAGTGGATTCTTTTCTAATTTCAGGTTTCCTTTGTTCTGTCTTATTATTGGCTCCAAGAAGAAACAGTGGGTATCACGAAATGCATATGTTTTAGAATCCAAACCCAATGATAAAATAAGATCTAATTTTGAGAATGTGAAGCAAAAGTTTATGCAGAAGAGTGATATGGAAATAGATCTAATGGCTTTTTAACAATTTATTTTCATAAAACATGATTACAATAAGGTATACGTAAGTGAATATTTTTCTGTTCCTTAAAGTTGTCTATCCTTTCTTAAAGAAATTTCTGATGTTATTTCAATTTCATTTCCAAATAAATATGTTTAAAAATCCTAAAAAAAAAAAAGACGAGTTTATGTTGAGAAAAACTGTTAGAACAGAACAAGGTTTCATCCACTCATGATCCCCTTTCTCTTCTTTCCTTGCCATCTCTACCCTCAAATTGCCTAAACTTTAAACAAACTGCCAAATATCATCACCAAGTTCACCAACTTCCAGAACAACGAGTGGTTCAAAACAGTAGTGGTGAAGAAGCTGAAGACTTCAAGGCCCAGCTCTGGAACCTGAAGCCATGAGGCTCAGAGAGCACAGTTCTACCCACAGGACATGTTTTCTGTCCCAACACAGAGCACGGCTTCCCAATCCACATGGGAAACCCAGTGTGATCCAGATGGGTTACCAGTAATGTGGTGTACGAACTCCTTAACCAGACTTTCCTGGAGCTCAAAGCTATTTTGAAGTAGTTCAGGAAATAGATGTGGTTTTAGTGAGAAATTATATAATTCAAAATTCTGTGGCTAAAAAGTCAGCAAAAGTTCTGTGGAAGAGGAGAGAGGCAGATTTGCCCATGTTTCAGCTCAGTGCTTAATTTATAACTCATAAAGCAGGTGGATCATTTCTGAGGACAAAAAGCCATTCCTAAAGTTGGCCCCAAATAGGCACCTTTTAAAATTGGGTTCCCTATTTTCCTGCAGTCTATGATGCTCATTTAAGAAATGTAAACACAAAACACAAAAGTATTGTGTAATCTACAAGGAAGGTCATAGAGCCTCTTTCACTGAATATTTTAGACCACAGATCAGCAAACTTTCTCTGTAAAGGGCCAAATGGGAAATATTTTAGGCTTGGTGGGCCACGTATAGTCTTCATCATTCATTTCACATATTCTTCTTTGTTTTTTGGTTTTGGCAATTTTTTTTTACCACTTTTCAAAATTATAAAACCATTCTTAGCTCCAATGTACAAAAACAGGCCCCTAGGCATATCTGGCCAGTGGACTGTAGTTTGCTAACCCCTAGTCTAAAAGAACAGGTAGATGGACTGTTTTTCTGGATACTACTCATTGGGGAGTAAAATAAACACCCAACTTACCCTCTTTGCCAGCTCTATAATTGGATGGAATTGAGAAAGACAAATCTGCAAAATTTTCAGAGTTTTAATCATTAAATCATAAGTGGTCATTTCAATACCTGACAAAACAACAATTATGTCTTAGTAAAAACACAAAGTCTTTGCAATATGGTCTCCTCTACTCCAAACTTACCTTGGAAGCTAGAACAAATTCTTTACCTCTTACCTCACTGACAAAAAAAATCAAACATTTGCATTAAATGATCTCTAAAGAAGTATCCAGCCTTGGTTCTCTGAGATACTGTGAATACCCCTAGAACTCCAGAAGGCTGTTTAAGGAAATACCCCAAAATGATCTTCATTATATTATGAAAAACTCAATGGGATAATTGTCACCCTACCTAAAGGTTTCCAGAACAGCAAATTGTCCTCATTTTGCCTTGACTAAATTTCCCATTACACAATAAGGCATTCCACCAGCTTTGGCTAAATGTATAGTCATGAAAAACAGAGACGATGGATTCATGAGAATCATCTTCAGAAATAAAAGATGTGGGCTTTACAGCCGTCGGCATCTTAGGAAGGAATCAGAAACTATAGCCCAGAAATCAAAATCATGAGAATTTTCTATGATTCCAGTACCTTTTTGACTCTACCATATTTTTTATGTTTTGTGATCCCCAAAATATATGAGCAGTGAAGTCAATTAAAACACATCTTTCTGATTCCTGATTTTGTAACATTATGAGTCCTCAGAGAAACAACAGATTCGGCTAAGCCAATATGAATTATGTAGATGGATGTCCTCTATATGTTACTTGCACACTGCACAGTAATGCTTTGTGAGTAGCATCATTTTCTTCAAGTTGAAAAAATGTTTACTTTCTGTTTCTCTCCAATCAGTAAAACAGTCAATGGTAAATGCATATCACTTTTATTGATTTACCAGACATACATTGAGAATTGAATCCAACTGCCTGGGACTCACGTTAAGTAGGATTAATAAGATGTTTCCCATCCTGCACAGTCGGAAACACTTGGTCCCACTCAAATGTCTCTACTCACTCAGGCTCCCTGAAGATGAATGAGCTTTACGCCACAAAAAGGAAACAGGTCATTTATCTGACATCACATTATTTACTGACATTAAAAATGATAATATCCATCAACAAGCAACCAAACCCCAAGTGGGTCACACTGAGAACAAAGCTGCAACTGTCTTTGATACAGTTATAAGGAGATGCTGACTGAGCTGCCATTTATGTTCTAATAATGTTACTGTTGTCATCAGAAGCTCACATTTTAACAATATTCACATAATTTCCCATGTGTTTATTTGGGACCAGGGATCTGTATTTTGTTCTTTTCTGAACTTTTTATAACAGCAGAACTATGAACATGATTTAGTTGGGGGGTATATTTTTCATTTTTAAAACATATATCTTTCCCTTTTATTCTCTTATTTTTTTCACATCAGGCAAGTAATATGCCAACATTTTAACAAGGTTTGAGGGAAGCACATCTCAGACATCAGCATGAAACCCCAATCATCATACTTACGAATCACAAAAGGATCTCATTCTCTTATTAAAAAAATATAATACCTTTATCTATAATCCTAGTAACAACCCAACAAGGCAGGTATTATTATCTGCATTTTCTATATAAATCACCTGAGGGTCAAAGAAACTTGTTAAATAAATTGCCTAAATTCATAGTAAATGGTATATTCAGAATTGGAACCCCCTGGTTTTCCCAACAGTATCTTGCCCCTTTTCTCTCTCTCCTTGTTATCTCCCTCCTTCCTTCCCTCTTTCCACCTACCAACGTACCTGTCTACCTTCCAGACAAAACTTTGTTCTTACAAAATGCAGTTTCTTGAAACCACCTTCCTATAAGGATTTAATTCTATTCCAAAGGAAACACCACAGAACCCTGTACCTTAACAAAGCCTGAGGATACACAAATATCACTTGCAGGATTGACTAACATCTGGGGTTATTAGTTTGAACTCAAGAAAAACCACACGTAATTGGCAGGGATGACCTGTCAGCTGTGGTTATTCAGAAGTCAAGTCAAAATTACAGTGAACAAAGACTGTAAATTTGGTTACTGATGAATATTTTTTTATGTCCTAAAAAAGTTAACTCTATGAAACTTGAGCTCAACCACTATTTAAAAACAGAGTGTGCTGCATCTGATTTTCTTCCTGCTGCATCTGATTTTCTTCCCACTGTAGTCACTGAGTAGCATCAGCAACAACAATGGCTCTTCTTTCAGTTAAACGTTCTAAGGCCTCACCTCTAGTCCTAGCTCATTCCTCTTCATCCTCCTCTGTCCTGTTAAAAGACAGGGCAGGAAGGCGAGCTGGATGCTTACAGACCCTTGGCCTCATCTGTGAGCCCCTTCTGTTCATCTCCAGCTGTTTTGTGCACTGTAGTTTGACTATTTTGAACTGTGTCTTTCTTACACAGAACAGCCTGGTAGAAAAAGAAAATATGCCATATGGGAATTTATTTTTCCAAGATGACTCCAAATAATTGATTTCACAAGTTTTGTTTGTTTGTTTGTTCCCCAGAACTGTCCAAACTGATGACAGTGCAGACATTTCTGATGTGAAGAAGGAAGACTGGCTCCAGCACACGACCAGCATTCTCATTTCCGACTAGCAAATGGATCTTGGCTCCCTGGCTACATTCTGATCAGGATGAATTACATGTATAATTCAAAATCAAGAAAACTGCTCAAGTACAACCGTGTGAGGCTCCTGCCAAAGTTGAAAATCATTAGGAACCATGATTTTGGCTGAGCGCACAGCTCTGTTTTGAACTCTTTTATTTCTGTGTTATTGCTCATTCACTTAAAGAGAAATACATGAGTCAGAGACAAGATCTTTTTCCCTTTTCATGTTTCTCCAATTTATCTTCCTTGGCATAATAAATTTCTCAAGCCAAAGAGTTGAGAGTGTTGTCTTGTTTCCCTCTGTTTTTTTCCATTATCTCAGTTATCTCTCGTTTATTTTTTAGTCTTTTCTCTTATCACAACAGTTTCTCGGGACATCATAAAGTTGGAATGAGCAACCTCCCACCCTTTGTGTTTGCTTATGAGTGTCTCAGGCCCCACACTCTCAATCACAGGGCTTTGTTGCTTTGGCATGTTTGGAAAGAAAAGGAAATCTTAGCTATACCTCGACTAGAAATGATGGCTCAACTGGGGACTACTTTTTATATATAAAAATTCTTCTTTGTAGGAAACTTTCTCTAGTAGGAAAATAATCTTAAGCAAAACCTGCTTATGTTTCCTTGCTTACTAATCTGAACAATGGAGGGAGTCCAGCTAAGCATGGTCTCAGTGTGATGTATTATAAAAAGCACTGGATAAAGGATATTGGTTCTAAAACTTTATTTTTTTAAAGCCAATTTTTAAAATTATTTTTTGGGGGAGGCATTTCTAAAAATTTATATTCCTAAGTATAAAAACTATAGTATAATGAGCCTTCATGTATCTATAAATCAACACATAGCTAATTTATCTACCCACATCCATTCCCTCTTCTCCCAAACAGATTTTTTTTTAGCTAATCCTAGACATGATATAATTTCTTCTATACATAGTACGAGGTATTGCTAAGAGATAAGGACTTCTTTATTTTATAAATATAACCACCATAATTATCACTCCTAAAGAACTCGCAATGCCTGATATCCAACATTCGGTGTTCAAATTTCCCCGATCATCTCATAAAGCCTCTTTTCACTTTATTAAGAACTTTTTACTCTTAATTATAAAATATTTAAAACTCAGAAAGTACACAAGATAAAATGATGCCCATGAGCCTACCCTCCTAACATTTTTCCAATATTTGCTTCAGATTTCTCTCTCTTTTAAAAATATTTTATTTATTTATTTATAGAGCAGTTTTACATTCAAAAGGAAAATCAAGAGGAAGGTACAGAGATTTCCCATATACTCCTGCCTCCACAAATGTATAACCTCCCCCATTATCAACATCACCCCCCAAAGTGGTACATTTGTTACAACTGATAAACCTACACTGACACATCATTATCACCCAAAGTCCATAGTTTACATTAGAGTCCACTTTTGGTGTTGTACATTCTATGAGTTTGAACAAATGTATGACATGTATCAATCATTATAGTGTCATACAGAATAGTTACATGCTCTAAAAATCCTCTGCTCTCTGCCTCTTCATCCTTTCCTCCTCTCTACTCCCTGGCATATTTGTTTGGTTTAAAATAGGGCCCAAATACTGTCCATATACCAAAACCAATTCTTGATGTGAGTTTCCTTATTTGAAAACAAGCATGTTAGATGGTTCTTTTAGTATAATCACTTTAAAGTATATTTTTCCTTGTGTTTATGTGTTGAATCACATTTATTAATTTGTGTATGTTGAATCATGCTTTCATCCCTGGGATGAACCCCACTTGATCATAGTGAATTATCTTTTTGATGTGCCATTGAATTTGGTTTGCTGGTATCTTGAGAAGGATTTTTGCACTGATCTTCATAAGGGATATTTATCTGTAGTTTTCTTTTTGTTGTTGTGGTTGTGCCCTTTCCTGGCTTTGGTAATCATATGATCATCTCAATAGATGTAGAAAAAGCATTCAATAAAATCCAGCATCCTTTCATGATAAAAATTCTCAAAAAAAACTAGACATAGAAGGAACATACCTCAAAATTATAAAAGCCATACATGACAAACCCACAGCCAACATCATACTGAATGGGGAAAAGTAGAAAGCATTCACCCTAGGAGCTGGAACAAGACCAGGGTGCCCACAGTCACCACGTCTATTCAACGTAGTAATGGAAATCCTAGCCAGAGCAATCAGGAAAGAGAAAGAAATAAAGGACATCCAAATTGGGAAAGAGGAGGTCAAACTATCTCTGTTTGCCAATGATATGATACTGTATCTAGAAAATCCTAAAAGACTCCTAGAATAGATAAATAAATTCAGCAAAGTCTCAGGTTACAAAATCAATGTACACAAATCAGTAGCATTTCTATATACTAATAACAGTCAAGCTGACAGTCAAATCAAGGACTCAATACCATTTACAATAACTCCAAAGAAAATAAAATACTTAGGAATAAATTTAACCATGGAAGTGAAAGATCTCTACAAGGAAAACTACAAAACCTGATGAAAGAAATTGTAGATGACACAAACAAATGGAAAAACATCCAATGAACATGGACTGGTAGAATCAACATAGTTAAAATATCCATTCTGCCCAAAGTGATTTACAGATTCAATGTAATCCCGAACAAAATACCAACATCTTATTTCACAGATCTAGAAAAAAATCCTAAACTTCATTTGGAACCAAAAAAAGAGCCTGAATAGCCAATGCAATCTTAAGCAAGAATAAATCTGGAGGTATCACATTATCTGACTTCAAATTATATAATTAATACAAGGCTATAGTAACCAAAATAGCATGGTACTGGTATAAAAATAGAGATATAGACCAATGGAACAGAATAGGGAACCCAGAGAAAAAAACATATATCTATGACCAACTGATCTTTGACAAAGCAGACAAAAACATACACTGGGGGAAAGGATGCCCTATTCAATAAATGGTGGTGGGAAAACTCGATAGCCACATGCAGAAGAATGAAACAGGACCCATATCTCTCACCATGCACAAAAACTAATTCAAGATGGATAAAAGACTTAAATGTAAGGCATGAAACCATAAAAATCCTAGAAGAAAATGTAGGAAAAGAATATATGATGAAGACCCCAAAGGCAAATGCAGCAGCAACAAAAATAGATAAATGAAACTCAATTAAGTTAAAAAGCTTCTGCATAGCAAAGGAAATAATCAACAGAGTAAACAGGCAACCTACAGAATGGGAGAAAATATTCACAAACTATACATCTGATAAAGTGCTAATTCCCAAAACCTACAGAGAACTCAAACAGCAAGAAAAAAAACAAAACAACCCCATCAAAAAGTGGGCAAAAGATGTGACCAGAATTTTTTCAAAAGAAGATAGACAAATGGCAAAAAAATATATAAAAATGCTAAATATCACTAATCATCAGGAAAACATAAATTAAAACCCCAATGATACCACCTTACCCCTGTCAGAGTGGCCATTATTAAAAAGTCAATTAACAACAGATCCTGGCATGGATGCAGAGAAAAAGGTACGCTTATACACTGTTAGTGGTGGGACTGCAGACTAGTACAACCTCTATGGAAAACAGTATGGAGATTCCTCAAAGAGCTAAAAGTAGACCTACCATTCAGTTCAGCAATTCCACTTCTGGTATCTACCCAAAGGAAAAGAAATCTTTTTATCAAAAAGACACCTGCACTTGAATGTTTATCACAGCACAATTCACAATTACAAAGATGTAGAATCAACCTAAGTGCCCATCAATGCATGAGTGAATAAAGAAACATACACACACACACACAAATATACACACCATGGAATGCTACTCAGCCATAAAAAGGAATGAAATAATGTCTTTCACAGCAACTTGGATAGAACTGGAGACCATTATCCTAAATGAAGTATCTCAGGAATGGAATAGAAGATACCACATGTTCTCAATAATAAGTGGGAACTAAATGATGGGTACACATGGGCACAAAAATATGTTAAGGACATTGGAAACTAAGAAGGGGGGAGGTTGGGAAGAGGGTAAGGGATAAAAAGTTACCTATAAGGTACAATGAATACTGTCCTGGTGGCAGGCACACTGAAAGGCCTGACCTCAGCATTATATAGTATATCCATATAACAAAAACATTTGTACCCCCGTAATACTTTTAAATAATAAAAAATAAAGTATATTTTTCCAAGTTAAAAAATAAAATATACAAAATAATTTTTAAAATTTACAACATGCATCTTTATCCAGAAATAAGATTATTGTTTTGATGATAAATGGTATTTTTTGTATACATATTCTTCTATTTACCATATAACTTCTTTTGAGTTATATTTCTTTTGATCCATTTTAACCTTTGTCTAGAATTCTATCTCATGAATAGACTGCATTTCTCCTATCTAATTTCCTACTAATGAACATTTATTTTGCCTCCAATTTTCCACTATTACAAAATAATATTACAATGGACATCTCTATAAATGTTACCTTTTGAATATATGTAAACTTCTTTAAGACATATAACTATGTATGAGAATTGATGGCTTATTGAGAATAACATTTTAAACTCTATTGCTAAACGGATTGTCCCAGTTTTGTACGCCTACCAGCAATAAGTAAGAAGTTAAACAATGATCTCCAAGGTGTCTCACAGTTCTGATAGTCAATGAGTTAATCACTGAATTAATTTTTTAAAAAATGGTTGCATCTTTAGTAGTGTTAATGGTAGTGATGTAAGTTACTGATTTTTACATTTCTATTAATATTTATTATTTGTTAGTGGCATTGTCTTTTAAAAAAAATTCCATATCAGTTTTCATTATGCAAGACTCTGAGCTTTGTACTCAAGCTAAATCACAAAGGCCATGTATTCTCCTAGCCTTAATATTGGGGAAGTAGAACAAGTGCCTAAAAATATAAATATTAACTCAAGGTGGCTGACAGCAAACTATCAGTAGAGTCTAGACCTGCCATTAGTATGTAGGAAGAGAGAGGTCTCTGGGGCCTAGGGTAGAAGGCTTTATACAAGAAAGCAACAATGAAGGTTTCCAGGAAGAAGGAGGAAAAGAAGGCAGGAAAAGACAAAGAAATGAAAGATAGGTTAGGTGGTTTGTCCAAAGTGCAGCGTGTAGATCAAAGTCCCTAGGACATAAGATTCATATGGAAGAATGGTAAGCGATGAAGCCAAAGGTAGTCTATGAGAGTTCTGAATGTCCCACTAAGGAAAAGTTCTCTGACCAGTCCAACATTTGGTTATGCTGTTTTGGTCAACATGGGAACACATATACAACAGTGGACTCATAAGAGTCTAATATTATATTTTTACTGTACCTTTTCTATGTTTAGAAATATAAATACTTGCCATTGTGTTACAGTTGCTTACTGTATTCAGTACAATAACATGCTATGCAGGTTTATAGCACAGGAGGAATAGGCTATACCATACAACCTAGGTATGTAGCATGTTATACCATCTAGGTTTGTCTAAGTACATGTCATGATGTTCACACAATGAAGAAATCACCTAATGACACATTTTTTAGAACATACCCCTATTGTTAAGTGACTCATTCCTGTACATATTTATATATATTAACGTGTGTGTTTTATGTACACATACACACACAAGTACATTTTTTTAACCACAAATGCTACAAAGGGAGTCACTCGAGGCTCAGTCTGTCCAGTCTTGGAGGTTCACGTTAAAGCTTCATGTGAGGTCCTTTAAAGCTGTGCCAGTCTTCAATTTGAAATTCACTATTGCACGAATTCATTTGCTTCTTTCCACTATCACCTTTTGGAAAATGAGATCCAAAAGCTTATTTCCTGATGTGGAAATTGAGCCATCTTTTCATTGGTGCTAAATTTACCTTGATCCAGTTTCAAACAAGAGTCCCCAACTCAGTATTTAGGGTTTAGTGATTAAGTCCCCTTTCAACTTAGGATTTAGCAGATCTTGATCATGACACCTTAGTCTTCTTTCCAGACCAACGATTCCCAGTTATCTCAGTCCAATACAAACGTTATTACCTGAGCACCATCTGTGCATCCAGCTCTCCTCTAGGCACCAAGCACCTAGAGGTGAATATATTATATTCCCTGCCCCCGAGGAGTACCTACTCAGCAGGGAAAGTAGGTCAGTGGGATATGTGAAATGGCAAAAGACAACAGGGAACAGAAATTGTACCTTGGAAGGAATCTGATCTTACCTGTTCTCCTACAAATATTCCATCATTCCAGTAGCTATTTGTTGCCCAGTGTAAGCCTAATGCTGTGTCACCCGAAGCTATTATGAGCCTTAAGTCCCTAGCTGACATTCCACGGCATGTCAATGCTATTGTGAAGAATCTAAACTAATTTTCCATAACCTTCCTCTAATACCACAAATCAACGATGCAGCTCAGGGACCTCTGGGACTGGAGTTGGTCTCTGAATGTTGATTAAGCCCACATGTTGTCAACAACTCTTCCCCCGATGGCCATAAGAAAGGCAGCCTGCAGAGCAGATCAGACCCCTTAAGGAGGAAGGGTCAAAAGTCAGAGGTTCCGAGTCCACCCTCTTGTTCCTGCCTATCTTTTATGACACTGTTTGGAAAGGACAATAGCAAAAGGATTGAAATCTCCCTCAAGATCTTCAGCTGGGTCTGATTTATGAAGGAAACAGTCTGTTTTGTCCATAGAAGTGCTCATCTATGAGTTCCAATCACCCATGAGCTTGCTGCAAGCTCCCAGAGACCAAAAGATGCCCTCCAGGGTTTCTGAGCCCTTGGAGAGGGCTGGTGGCTGTGCTTCCTGGGAGAAGCAGCTCAGATGGTAAGCTAATGGGCCCCATTAACCTAAGCACAGTAACACTGACACTTTCAATTAGCCAGAGGCTGCCAGCATTAGCCATTTACATTGCATAAATCCTCTTTTCCTGACTGTGCTTGAGTTACTTTCTTCCAACACAGATGGAGAAAGTGGTTTTTTCTCTCTCTTAAAGGAAGTCTTCCTAGATGAACCACATCCAACATTAACCACTCCTTTGTTTTAAGAACACAGTTCTATATAAGACTTGGCTTATGATTATCCTTGAGTTGCTATAATTGAACAATTTAGCTACCTTATAAGGTATTGGAGAGCAGAGACATTTCCTATTTCTAGTTGATTCCAGGAATCCATAATCAATGACTTTGTTTATACCTGAGGGCTGATAAATACTTGCAAAATGTAATAGGATAGACTAGGTCAAATCCCAAAATCTGATCATCCTAACATAGCAAACCTTTAATAGCTTAAACAATATCATCTGTGGGTCTGATTGACTCTCCAGGGCAGCTGTTTAGTAATCTAGTTACTTTGATGTTGTGACTCCATCACCCAAAAACACAAGGCATGACCTCAATTGAGATGAAAGGTAACTGGAAAGTTGCAAAGAGGCTTTTCATACCTTAGCCCAGAAAGGAAAGGAAAACTAGATACTGGCAAATGCTAGTAGTGTCTAGCATCTATATATTCCCTCTACAATAAAGCTTTCAGGTAAGTGGCATTCTGCCTTTAGGCAGAATAAGCAACTGATGATCCGCCTCTCAGGCTGCAGAAGCACCTCCTCTGATGAAAGTTAGTGAGAGGTTTCAGACACGTCCATTCTATCCTAGGTTTTGGGCTACTGTTGGCAAACTAAGGGAGTGCCACAGGGATATATCCCTCACAGATGAGTTCATGAATCTCTGGAATACTAGATCTTTCCTTTAAGATCATCAAAGGCTTAGACCTGGTGATCTTGATTAAGGATCATTTATTTCCATCTTGTTTTATTTTGATTTAGCTTTTCTCATTTATTTAACAATATATTATTATTCAGCAGAGACTGCTGGTTGTTTCCCAATATCTATTCTCTCGTTCTTCCCTAGTAAAAGAATTGCTAGGTTTTTGATGAGAACATGCACTAGGTGTATTCATGTGACTACGTTTTGGCAAATGAAATGAGAGCAAAAGGGATTTATACAATCTCCAGGCAGTGTCCTTAAAAGGAATGAGCATGCTCTCTCCCTCTTTTTGCATAATTGCTTAATGTAATACACCATGGGGAGGTGAGTCTTCTTTACCACAAAGACTGTAAGTGTGGTACATGAATGAGCTAAAGTGAGTGAGGTCCTTGACACAGTGGAGCCACTGCATAAGTTCTGCCTTGCTTATATCTGGACGATGCAATGAGAGAGAAATGAAGCTCTATCTTGTTGATGTTCAATGTTTATTTTAAAATAATCCAATGTATCAGAAGGTTTCAGCTTCCAGGAACTGTAGTACAGACAAAAGCCTTGATCATAAGGGCAGGTCTCTAAGCCTTCAGAAAGGGCAATGTTGGTATACATTCCTAGGAAATTCTCCAGACGACCTAAGATGATATCTACTCCATATGGCATGTGAGACTTTGGGGCACTGGGTGACCATTCAACCCTATTGCCTACATGTATCATGAAAGAGGACTATTTCCCTCACTACGAGTCATTTTTTTATATTGCTTTTTCTAAAAGACACAGAGGTCTGCTATGACATTGTTTGAGTCACAGGCTTTAATCACCATTCTGAATCTTGTATATATTGATCTTATTTTCCAATTTCATATGGGGACATTCTCTTCTGATACATAGTCTGACATGTTGTCTGACAACAGAACAGAATACCTGGGACCAGGACTGTCAGAGACATGTGTTTACCTTAGCAAAGCTTATCAGTTTATTCCCTGATACATAAGTACTAAACAGGATGTATCCACCAGAAGGAATCAGGACACAGCACCAAACTGAACAAGAGAAAAGAGGCCAAATCCAGTGATTAAGAAAGGCCAGGGGTTATATCCAGAGAGCAATTTAATGCAAAAAGGATCAGTTAGGACAGATATGACAGAGAGAGTATCCAAGACAAGAATGGGAACTATGTCATATCTGTGCTATCTCCCTTTCCATGCAGGTTTCAGATATCATTAATCAATCACAGTGACATCAAAGAAACCTAAGACTTCTAAACACAACAGTCCATATGCCAACATTTGAGGCTGGCATACAAGTTAAGACCTATGAGCTAGCTTCCTCACAAATAGTGGCTCTAGTGAATAGGAGTAATGACAGGTGCCTACTCTTCATCTATTTTTATGACTGTTCTAGGGATAGGCAGCACTAAATCTCTGTTGCCAGGATCATATCCCAGGATTACACTCCTAATGAAGAGAATGGCCTCATATTCCAGTGATGATCCTATTACATGATTTAAACTTTTATATTATCATAATTATATGGAAATTAATTTTACCTGATACACATTAGGTTTTTTTGTTAAAAAAAAAACTAACAGCATACAATCCTTTTAATATTAAGAACTTGACAAGAATACTGACTATTCTTTTCAACATACAGTGCTGGGACAGTTGGATATCTATACGCAAAAGAATGAATTTGGACCCCCCCCATCTCACATCATATGCAACAGTTAATTCAAAATGGATCAAAGACCTAAATGAACAAGCTAAAACTCTTAGCAGGGCACACAGGTATAATCTTCATGACCTTGGATTATGCAATAATTTCTCAGATATGACACCAAAGCACAAGCAACCAGAGGAAAAAAATAAACTTCATCAAAATTAAAAATTTTGCCCATCAAAATATACTATAAAGAAAAGGGATACACAACCTACAGAATGGGAGAAAATATTTACAAATCATATACCTGATAAGGGTTTAGTATCCAGAATATATAAAGAACACTTGTAACTCAAGAACAAAAAGATAAATAACTCAATTTAAAAATGGTAAAAGGACTTGAATAGACAGTTCTTTAAAGGAATGGTACAAATGGCCAACAAGCACATGAAAAGATGCTCAACGTCATTAGTTACTAAGAAATGCAAATCAAAGCCAACGTGAGATACCATTTCACACCTATAGGAAGGCTATAAGAAAAAATAAAGAATAGCAAGTAATGGATGTAGAGAAATTGGAATTCTCATGTATTGCTTGTGGAAATGTATAAAATGGTACCGTATCTATGGAAAACAGTTTGGTGGTTCTTCAAAAAGTTAAGGATAGAGTTAACATATGACCCAGAAATTCCACTCTTAAGTATATACCCAAGAGAATTAAAAGCATATTCACACAAAAACTTACACAAAAATACTTGTAACAGCATTATTCATAATACCCCCAAAATAGAAATACCAAAATGTCCATCAACTGATGAATGGATGAATAAAATATGGCATTATCCACACAATGAAATTTTATTTACCCATAAAAAGGACCGAAGTCCCGATACATGATGCAGCAGGGATCAACCTTGACAACATATGCTAAGTGAAAGAAGCCAGACACAAAAGGCTGCATATTGCATGATTTCATTAATATAAAATGTCCAGAACAGACAAATCCATAGAGACTGAAAGTAGACTAAGGGTTATCAGGGCCTGAAGAAGAGGGCAGATTTAGAGTGAGTGCAAATGGTTACAGGGTTTTTTTTTTGGAATGATGAAAATTTTCTGGGATTGGATAGTGGTGATGGTTGTACAACCTTGTGAATATGCTGGAATCTAATGAATTAGAGACTTTAAAATGGGAATTTTATAAGAAATTTTATTATGTGAATTATATCTCAAATAATTAAAAAACAAAGAATACCCACTTCATCAATTCTATTCTACATTACACTGGAGGTCCTATACAGTGTGATAAGATAAGAAAAAGAAATAAAATCTACAAGGATTTGAAGAAGAAACAAATTTCTTCTTTGTAGATAATATGACTGTCCACTTAAGAAATGCAAACTATTGAACAAATAAGTTAAGTTAGGATATTGTGCATAATATGAAAACACAAAAGCTAGTTGCTTTTATACATCAGCAGGAAACAAAAAATGCAACTTACAATACCAACAAAAAATATGTACTTGGTGATAAAGCTAACGAAAGAAACACAAGATTCTTATGTAGAAAATAATAAAACATTAAAGAACAAAAGCCAAGATTGTTCACAGCAGCATTATTCATAGTAGCCACAAAATGAAAACAATCCAAATGAGTATCAAGTGATGAATGGATAGTCAAAATATGGTCTGGTGTATCCATACAATGAAATATTATTTAGCCATGAAAGGAACGAGGTACTGATATATTCTACACAGATGAACCTTAAAAACATTACAGTAAGTGAAAGAAGTCAGTCACAGAAGATGACATATTATATGACTCTATTTATACGAAATATTCAGAATAGGCAAATCCATAGAGATAGAAAGTAGATTAATGGTTTCCAGGGGCTGGAAGGAGAAAGGAATGGGGACTGACTGCCAATGAGTACAGGGTTTCTTTCTGGAGTGATAAAAGTATTCTAATATTAGATAGTGGTAATGTTTGTACAACTCCAGGAATATACTAAAATCATAAAATTGTACACTTTAAAAATGCTAAATAGTATTAGTAATAGATACATACCATATTTATGGATGGGATGATTCAACCTTCCCAGTTTGATCTATAAATTAAATGTATTGATAGTTCCAACGAAAACTCCAGTGGAACTTTCTGTAAAATACAAGTTGATTCTGAATTTTACACGAAAGTCAAAAGGGCCAGAGGAAGCCAAGTCACTCCTACAGAAGAACAAAGTGGAAGAATTTATCCTAACACATATGAAGACTTATTATATGTAATTAAAAGTAATTATATACTGTAATTAAGAGTATTTTATAATTGAGAGGGAATGGTTTTGGTTCAGCAGTAGGAAACACACCAGTGAAAAAGAACAAAGACGTCAGAAACAGATCCACTTATGGGTTGAAACCACTGATACAACAAAGAAGGTAGCTCAGCTCAGTGTTGAAGGGAAGAACCATCTAGTACGTGTCACAGAGACAAGTAATTGTCCGTATGGAAAAATAATGTGCAGATATTGGGCAGGTCAGGGGGGTGGTAGACACATTCTAGAAACAAAGCCACAGGTTTTGAGTCATTTTATCCAGAAGTCAGGCAAAGACTCTTGGGTCCTCGGGGCCAAGGAGGGCAGAGCACAGAGCACTGCTCCCAGGACGACGTGAGATGCCCACTTAACAAAGACGTGGTTGATTAGGCAGGGTGAACGCTGGGGCCTGCGCCTATGCTTAAGGGAAGGCTGGAAAATTACCTTCCTGGAAAAAAGTCTTTCCACACATTCACTCATTCATTCATTCATTCACTCGCTGATTCACTTGAAGAGTAGCAGAATACGCCACCCTAAAATACGCCACTTTGGCATATTGATTTTTTTGAGTTGAAGACAATTGAAAAGCAGCAGATTCAAGGAAAGCTCTCTGCTCTCCCCTATTTGCCTAAAAGCAGGACATAAATTTGTAAAGGTATTTCCCTCCCTCCCCTCTTTCCCAAGAAGGCCAAAAGTTAATCACTGGAAACAACTCTAAACCTTTATCAGCCCAAAGATGACCTCAAAGGAATCTACATAACAAACTTTACTAACTAGCCCTTGTCTTCCATTAGCTCCTCATATATTCACCCTCCCACAATTTGCTGCCCTAGGAACTCAAAGTCCTTTTCCTTTGTCTTGTCAATTCTCTAAAATTTTAATGGCCTTTTTTTAAGATGCTATATAAGCCCAAGTTCTAATAACCCTTTGCACTACTCGTTGCTGAGTGCTCCCACGTGTATGCACGATGCACATGTTAATAAACTTCTGTTTGGTTTATTATTGTTAATTTGAGTTGTCAATCTAGTTTACAAGACCCCAGCCAATGAGCCTAAGATGGGTAGAAGGAAACAGAATTTTTTCCTCCCCATATGCATAATAAATATACATTAGGCCCCTGATACACGCTATGTATCACACATATGATCAAGGGCTAATGCTAAGGATACAGGGACTTCCATTCTAGTAGTCAAGCAGACAAGAAATGTGTAAACAGGTAACTAAAATTATTTCAAATACTGACAAATGCCCTGGAGAAAAAAACAACTGGTAATGGAATAGAGGTGACTGGCTTAGGCAACTGCTTTAGAAAAGGTGGTCCGGGAAGACCTCTCTGAGCAGATGCTGCTAACAAGTCCTGTATCACCTTAACAAGCTGAAACAGCTGTCACTAAGAAGTTGGTGCTGCAAAATGTCTAATAGCAAAGGAAAATCGGAGTCCTATTGGAGAGTGTGCAAGTCGTCAAGAGCTGACAACAAAGGTCTTCGCACCATGGGAAATGTAAACTTAAAGGTCGGAGGGGCTCACTTGGCCCCCACCTCTGAAGCTGCCATCCCTGCTTGTGCCCGGTGGGGTCTGGAGGCCCCAGCTGGGCCGCCCAGAGGTGCACACAGGGCACCGGTCTCTGGCTGCCCGGCTGGGCTTTGACGGAGCACCTCTATTAATTATCCGAGTGCTGGCATTGCTCCCCTGGACTCACAGCTGAATAAAGCCACCCCGGTTGCTTGGCCGCAAGCTCTTGAAGGTTGAAACAAAACTGTGTCTCAGTGGATGCAGCATTTGGCGCTTATCTAAAAGTTTCAATGTCATTTCGCAGTTAATAATTAGCTCTGCCTTGGTCCTCACAAAGGGTGCCACCAAAACAAAAGCAGACGTTAAGTGTGTTCGCTATACTTGCCACCGGTATAAATAGGCAAAGGGATGATTAATGAATGGGGGGGGGGGAATTAAACACAACAGTGAACAAAGACAAAGGCCCCTGGCTCGGCTGCCCACGAACCGAGACAGGCCGTATCCAGAGAGAGGCTGCGGAAAGTGACACACAAAATAATCCGTTTAATGGACAGGGTTGTGAAGACTTCATTTAGCCTTGTGTTATGACAGCCACAGTGTTTTATTAACATTCTGACATGTTAAGGGGCCAGGTCAGCCGAGGCGAAACCACGCGCTGCTGGGGGAGTTTCCCGGTAGGGGAGGGAAGGGCACATTTTTGTGTGGGTGACGGAGGGAAAACAGAGCAGGCCCAAACACGTCCGACAACACCCTGCGGGCCCCCTTTGTGAGGTGGGGCCGGAGCCAACATTTTTAAAGAGTGGTTTGGATGTCACACAAAGCAGACGAGAGGCCCACACAAACGCCCCAGCTGAAGGCCTTTGACAAGGCCTTTTCCATGCCTGGAAATGGCCACATGACAGAGCAGGCCATTACTCAGGACTGAATAACAAAGGAAGCCGCTCGGAGGCTCTGCCATGGCGTGTGGGGAGCTGAGGGGCTTTCAGCAGTGAGTTGCAGGCCCAGGAGGGTTAGTTCTAAGAGGAAACTTCTCTCCGAGGATGTGGCGGTAGCCCCGTGCGTTTGGCCAGTTGGAATTTGAGGGTCTGGGTAGAGATGAGCTGGTGGGAAGTAGCAACTGGCCAGACCCTGGGGAGCCCTGGTTGGCTTTCTGGGCACATCCCCCACCTCTCTCTTTACAACCTTTCTTCTTTCTCCCTGGGCTGGCCCACATCAACCAGGTGCCCACTCCCACAGGCTGTTTCCAACCAGATGGAAACAGGTGTCCGATGGGAAAGGATCTGATAAATTAATCCCTGTGGAAGATTTAGGTGATAATGAGCTTAAAGGTTCTCCTCACCCCCTCCAGGGACATTTGCATTTTAATGGAGACTCTGACAGACCCAAAGGCCTTGGAGAACCATAGCGATGGAACAGTAATTGTGGAGTTTTAGGCTCTAAGACAGGCCAGAAGGGAGACATTTACCGGCTTGATGAACTTCCTGGTCTCTCCATGGTCACACTATGGAGACTCCTGCCAAAATTTGCAGGCTTTTATTTCATCTTTTCTCTGCCTACATTATTCAGGTACTAGAAATATCACATGAGAAAATGGATGTCAAATGCTGTAAAGATAAACACCTGAATCAATGTGATAATTATAATTTATTAAATGATGAAAACTTAGACCAGAACATACCCTAAGTGACCAACACCCTCAATTAACAGATGAGGAAATGGAAACACTGTAAAATAATGTTTTCATGTGAGTCACTCAGCAAATCACTGACAGAGCCAGGACCAGGCGCTGAGTCTCCTGATTCAAGGCCAAGGCTTTTGCTATTGCATCATAAGAATGACTTTTCTTCTGTCCTCAGAGCAAATTCCAGTCACTCCTTGACTGCTAAATTGTGGATGGGCCTATTTTTTTAACTTGTGTTTTGTAGCTTTAAAGTGAGCTACTGCTTTGTTAATAAAAAGGAAATACAGAATTCCAATTTGGAAAATGTTACCTAAGTAAATGTAGAAATTCAAGTCAAAACTCTAGGAGATACCCCTTTAAACCCACTTAGTTCTGGAAAGATAAGTCAGACACAGGAAGAAAATGTTGGAGAAAATGTGTAACCACAGAATCTCTCCCATCTTTGCTGGTAGAAGTGTTAAACTAGAGCAACTATTTGGAAAACAGGTTGGCATTTTCTAGTAAAGTTAAAGATATACATATCCAAAGACCTAGCAATTCTATTCCAAGAGAAACTCTAGCACATGTGCACTAGGAGATGTATGTAGGCCTGTTCAAAATAAACAATACAGGGAACAACACAATGCCCATCTTCTGGAGAACACACTGTTGCACTTTAATATGATGGAATACTCTAGAGTATTGAAAATGAATGAACTACAGCTATAGGCATCAACATAGATGAAGTTTAGTAACATAATGTTGAGTGAAAAAAGCAAATCCCAGAAGAAAACATCAGGCATGACATCCTTTCTTAAAAAAATAAAAGCTTAAAATAGCCCAAACTAAGCAATATATTATTTAGGTACGTGAATGTGTGTGTGCTAAAATCTTTTACAAATGGAATGGCACAGTAAACACAAAATTCAAGACAATGATTATACTGAAGAGGACCATGTAGAAAAACATACATTGTTATCTATATGCTAAATCTTGGGTTGGTTCATTCATTGCATTATTAAAAATGTATAAATGTAGCCATTGAATTAAAAATGCTATGCACAGACCAATTGATGACTATGTGTCATAAACCAAGAATTATGATTAATTTGATTCTGTGCACCTGAAATCCATTGAAAGAAAAAGAAAAATCACATGCACTGGGGAAAGCCAAGTCCTAAAGCAGAAAAAGATGTCTCCCAGTATTGACCTTTAAGTCAAACATTTCTGCCAGCCTAGGACCATGGAGAAGCCATGGATAGACACCAGGTGAAAATCTGAGGCAAAGGCATCTCCCAAAACTTGCCCAACTGCGGAAGTGGTGTGAGTCAAGAGAAGAGCCCAGGCAAGGGGGGAACATGTAAGTGCACTGATGACTCAAACTGGAGATCCAGTGGAAGTCAGAGCAAAGACGCTGAAGCTCTGCACGAAGTAATAGGTTAAAACAAGACAGAAGAGAATCAGGGGGACAGATACACTGAAATCAAGTTGATGGCCAAAAGTGAAAACCAAAGGGACAGGTAAAGCTCTGCAGTTTGCAAACCTCAGAAGGAATTATGCACCGGGGCCAATGGACAAAGGGATATAGGTCCCATCTCAGACAGATTTGTGACAAGACTATAATCTCCAATCCAGGTCACCTCTCTAATTTAATAAGGTCTCATTAATTTGAATGAAACTAATTTGGAATGGCTGGAAAAATCAGGCTGCAATGAAACTGATCTTTCAACTATAAAAATAGTGTTTCCTCTGCAAATTAATGGCATGAGACCCATCAGGTGGGGAGTACTTAACCTATTTAGGTATAAGAACTTAACATACATATCTATATTCATTTGTTCTATAACAGTTAGCATGTTAATTACAGATGATCTTTAACTAGTCATTAAAAGAGGGCGCTGCATTAGCCACTAGTATGTATTACCAGGTGTATTTCAAAGTAGCAAAACTGTGCTTTGAAAATATTCTTTTTAGTAATCTGCTGTTGCCCAAAGGGTTGTAAGGTAGGGAAAAAAAATTTTTCTCTCGACCCTTCATGTTTCTTAGTTGAGATGGACCCATGTAAAAAAGGACAGATTAAAAGAGAAAAACAAATGGAAGTTTATTAACATGGATACTGTGGAAGCAAAGAGAATTTTTCCCTCCCCCTTGAAAGGTTTGAGCTGCTGAAATAAAGTGACAACAGATTAACAGAAAAGGCACACAAATTTACTAACGTGCAGGTGTGCAGAGGAGCCACACAGAGTATGTGACTCCAAGAAGGGTGGATGGCTGAAGCTAAAACAGCACCCTCTTCATAGGGAGAGGGAGAAGGCAGGCAATTTTTTAGGAGATCTTGTTGGGCCCAAAGAACAGATAATAGTTTATAAATGATTCTCTCCCCAAAATGAATGGGACCAAAGAACGGACGATAGCCTGTGACAAAGTCTGTCTAGGTGTTGTGACATTTCTCAGTATGTCTTCCTTCCTGCAATAAGAGTTTCATCTTTCCTGGGTAATGAAATTTCAGGGAGGGGATTGAAGGTAATTGTGTTCCTTCCAGAGAAGGTTCAAATAAGGGAACTTTAGAGAGAGAGTTCTACTTTACACTTGGGGAGAGAAACAAGAGAAAGTGAGAAAATCTTTGGTTCTGAGGCTGTTTCTAAGACTTCTTAATTTCCTATAGTTCCCAGTGCTCAGCATGCCAAAGTGCCTTACTTTGGGGTATTGTTTTCTGAACCGCAAATAATACCTTATGCTTACAAGGAAAAGTAAGTCTCAAAGAGGTGGCTCAAGTTCAGGCTTAAATGCCACCTTCAGATGAAACAAGGAAAGAAGAGGAGGGAGGAAACAAGTAACGGGGAGGTATCCAGGTAACGTGTGGTATACAGGAGCAAGGTTTGCTCTGCAGGCTTACGTTGGCACCTTCTCCATTGATAAGAGTCTCCCATGATGTGGAGTCATCTTTCTGGTCCCGACACAGAGAGCGGACCCACTTACAAATGGAAATGTCCTCAATAGAAGCAAATTTCCTTTACAAAAGGGTAACTTCTACTCTGTTTTCCGAGCTTCTCCTATGGCTGTAGTCTCTCAAAATAATCAGCTCAAAATGATCCTTATGCCAAAGAGGCATATTTAGGGTTGGCATATTCTGGTATCTTATAGGGTAGAGATTGGCTCAGATTGGAACAGATCTTAAACCCAAACCCAAATTCCATGACAAGAATCCTTTCTTTCCTGGAAAGTGACACAAACAGAATCAGAAAACTGCTTTTGGTCCTCCCACCTTCCAAATAGTATTTGAACTGGAAGAGACCTCCATCCCCAGAGAGGCACTGTCCCTCCTCAGCATGTTCCCTAGAGGGATTTAAAAGCCTCTGTCTCATCTTCAGGACCTGGTGTGGTCTGAGAAAACTGCTAACCTGCTTTTTCATCTCAATAACTGTCAGAAGAATCACACGTGCACTCTTAGTTTGACATAACAGTCAGGTCTCATTGGGTTTCCTAGGTGTGTCTACTTCTCTGTACTAAGGAAAACACTGTCATAATTCTAAAACAAGTTCAAAAGAAACTGAAGAGTCAAATCACCCATCAATATCAAGTTTTGGAAGTACAGGAAGGGTCAGAGGGGATACACAATGTTTTTATAAGAATTAGACAAACCCAGCTTCCTACATATCAACCACAGTTAGATTGGAACATATTGCATTGGGAATGATTGACAAGTTTCTATCAATGGACTTAGAAAATATGGCTACAAAATTAAAGAGTCAGTTTATGCAGAATATTGGAAACCACTGTGTGTGAGCATGTGAGTGTGTGTGTGTGATGAGGAAGGTGGTAAATTAAACAGGGATTTGTGAAAAAAAATGCTCAAATAGGTTAAATAGAAGAAAAATATGCAGAAAACATTTTTAACTAAATACGATTTCATTATTAATATGATAAATGAGATGGGTCTTACAAGATCATTTGATTCATCTACTAAGACCATCATTCAGGATTTTTCTTTTTAAATTTTCAAACCACTCTATTACTGTGGGGCTGGCCAAAATAAATAATTTAATTAAATTCCAGTCCTTTTAGGAAATGTACACTAGAGCGAGTTTAATTGCTCTAAGTCTAATGTTCTCTGTCTTTGAAACCATTCAGGTAGGAAGGCACAGAGCTTTTTCTAATTTGGCAGCAAAGGAATACAGCATGTTTATCTCTCCTTGCTTTTTGGAGGTGCAGATGAACACACCAAACTAAAGGGCACTGGAAAGATAAGTTTCCATGACATCCGCAATAATTCTTTTATATTGCCGATTGGCTATTCTATATGTAGCATTCAGAGGCAAATATAAAAAAAAATGATGTAAAGCAAAAATTATTTCCTGATAACACTTGTTTTAAACACCTCACCACTAAATAGCTAAAAGTCTCCAAAGTGAATGCATAAACCATATAAAAGCCACAAGCATACTTACATAAATTCTTAAGATTAAAGTAATAACTTCTAGAAAAAGGTGGGAGAAAACACACTACAATAAATCTATTTGTAATGGTATTTGGGCTCTACCAACTGCTTTCATTGGTCTCCAGTGGCTTACATATAAAACAATACATTTGATGTATGATTTCAATTCCTTATGGAAAACTGTTCTATCTACAAGCAGCCTGTCAAAGAGAATGCCAAAAAAACTCTCTCTGCGTCCCAATATGAGGCAGGACTTTAAGATATAACTTTAAGGTCACCATTTGTTCTTGCTTGGTCAGGTTTAAGACTATAATTGAGCAATGCCCGACCTGGGGGAGGCAAGCAGATGGGGGTGGAGTAGGTTTATTTATAGTGAAATAGAAATAGGCAAGGTGTCAGAGCTTGAAGTTAAATGGCATTGTTTTGCAGGAAGAGTGGCTCTACAAAATGGGCAGAATTCAGGGAGTGGCTCTCTGGAAGCTGCTCGGAACCTGCCCCCACCTCCCAGCCCGTGGCATATGGCAGCTGTCAGCTCCCAGAAAACCACCCTTGGACCCAGGAATCTATTTTCCTGTTATTGGAGGGGTGTGCTGGGGGGAGAAAAGTTGCTGCAGAATGAAAACAAATGCCATTCTAATTGGTCTGTAAATTGCAGCCCTTCATCATTAGAACACGGCTCTGTGTTTCAGCCATCATTTTTTAATCCCAAATTAAAGTTGTCCAGGTTTAAACAGGGAATTATAAAGTGAAAAATGTCTACAGTTGCAAGAGGGCAATATACAACTCCTGTAGGCCATTCTTCTTGAAATTACAATCTTCCCCAAACATTCTCCTAATTTAGTTCTTACCATTGCCTTATTCTTCCTCCTGTTCCTAACTTTAGAGTCTTAGTCCCCGGGGGGATGTTGGCCAATCTCTCCCCCCAATCAAATCTCATAAAGGGACACTCAGCCCTATCAGGAGCTCAGCACATTGTCACAAGTCAAAGTGTAGTTCTTTTTGCCATATGGGCTGGATTTGTTTTTCAAAATGGTAGTTTTAAAATAAATGCATTTAGTTGTTTTTGTTGTTTTGGGGGACTTCTGTCATTTGGTAAGCTTCTCATTGTGTCATCTGCCTATGTCATAAACTCTGGTTCACAGAAGAAGGACCTGGCTAGAGCACATCTCATCACTTCTCCTGCCTCCCGGAAGGATCTTTCTTGTTTCTAATCCTCCTCAGGGAAGTCCGTACCAACACCAACAGAAAACACGACCAAGTAAATCACATTCCATCAGCAAGTTCCACCTGCTTGAAGTTTCTCCCCAAGGCCTTTTCCTTTGAGTCTACCCTGCACGGACAATGGAAAAGCCTTGCTGGCTCTCATCTTGGTGAATAATTGGAGGCTAACATTAAGTAACACCTCATCAAGTGAGATCAATTATTCAACACTATTTACAGCCAAAGAACTGACACATTGCCTAATATAAATACACCTTCCTTGGCTGAGCTGATTATAGCTAGAGACAGGAATGGCTGATGTGAAACAGTTAAGTATCCAAGTATATTATATTAACTCTGAGGGTTTTAGCTTAAAGAATAGTTGATGTGGGATGGAAATGTCCAAGAAGGCTTGACAGAAGGCTGGGGAATTGAACAGGAACGAAAAGAAGGATCAGTGGTATTTAACTCAGCAGGACAGTAGAGGATGGCCTTCCAACAGGAGGCAAAAGCACAAACAAAGACGTAGAGGTGGGAATGGTTTGGCCTAAAAAAGCAAAGTAAAAAGATCTGGCTGTGTAGGATGGCTAGGCAGGCCCTGCTAAGTGCAGCTTTTTGGTTTTGTCTCTTGGATCTTCTCCAAGTTCCACAAACCCTCTCTAAGTGACAGGTCACAAACGCTGTCTCTGGTTGGGGCCTGACATGCAGGCGTCCTTGACATTAAGCACCTGGGAGTGCTGCCTTGGGTTCCTCTTGACATGCCTGGTTCTCCTCAGCTTGGTATATTATACTGTCTATCCTACGGTTTCAACAAGCAATTATTGACTATATTTGATTTTAAAAACTTGTCCAAAATTAGACAGAGATATAGAAAATTTAAGGAACAAAAATGTTCATCACATCTTCTATTTTACACAAATAAACATTTTTATCTCTAAACTTTCTATATCTATAATTTTTGGACAAGTTTTTATCAAATATAGTCATTTTTGCTGCTTCACTATTTTTTAAAACTATAGAATTTAAAAATTCACCTGTTTGTCAATAAAAGATAAGTTTCTGGAAGAAAAAACACAACAGCTTCTTCTTTGTTAACTCAAGAGTCAATCATTTGCACGTACTAGGCAATCCTTTAATCATGATGCTGAATATCCCTTCTATATCAGCATTTGGATCAGATAATTTAAATGAAATTGAGCCAGTTTTAAGAATCTTGCAATATAAAGTTTCCAATATAAAGCCCCCCGCCCCCCGCCCCCCCCCCTGCAAAATGACAATTTGTTGGCAAGAAAGTAAACTTCCAGCCCCAGGCACTGACTTCTACAAAAACAGAATTATCAGGGGATTCTTCTACCCATTGTGCCATTCATAAACACAAGATTCCCTATAACTGGCTAAACTCTGAGATCCATATGACACATTTTTGAAAATTTCTTGTGCCTCTGGAGTTAATGCCCTGATTATATGAAATGTAAATTAGTTTTTTTCCTGGTACAAATGTCATATTTAAAATGCCCTTTTTTCCCCCAAGAAAATTCAGGATTAAAATCTCATTTATTCTTTAACTTAGAAAATATTTATCAAATAGTGAATATGTGCTCACACTTAGATATGTCATGATATGGCTTCCCCATCAAGATAGAAATCTAAGCCTTTAACTACCAAATGAAGCACTGAAGGTAGAATTGATCAAATTAAAGTTCCAGGGTAATATAGGTATGAGTTCAACTGTGTTCTCCCCCAAAGACGCTGAAGTCCTAACTCCTAATATCATGAATATGACTTTATTTGGAAGTAAGGTCTTTGCAGATGATCAAGTTAAGATGAGGTCATTAGGATGGCCCCAAATCCGATGTGACTGGTATCCTTATCTAAAGGAAAAATTTGGACACAGAGACAGACACTCAAAGAGGGAAGACAAGGTGAAGACACAGGGAGATTGCTATCTACAAGTCAAGGAATGCCGGAGGCTAGCAGGAGCCAGAGAAAAGCAATGGAACAGATTCTCCCTCACAGCCCTGGAAAGGAACCAATCCTGCAGACACATTGATTTTAGACTTCCAGCCTCCGGAACTGTAAGACAACAAATTTCTGTTGTTCAAGCCATCCAATTGGTGGTGCTTTGTTACAGCAGCCTTAGGAAACTCATACAAATACCCTTCAAAATTTTCAAGATTAATGCAAGTAGGTGACCATCTACCAAGATGGAAGACTTATCCAAAGCACAGAAAATGGAAAATCCCATTCATAGTGGTGCAAGTGGAGGCTACCACCTAAATCTAACACAAAATCCACCTCAAAGGGATCAATCACATGCCTCCATTTGGTGTTGTCACTTTATAGTTCATCCACCTGTGTCAAATTGAATATGCCTTTCCTTGGTGCTAGGATTTTGTAATAGATACTCTTTAGTTCATAATTTTAGGGTTAAAGGAAGCCTACAAGGGATTTCTCTGACCCAGGACAGAGGCCCTCTCAGCAACACCCCTCACTGTGGATGATCCACTGACACTAGAACACTGGGCATGATGGGTTCTTCAATGGCCACCTTTCTCCACTGGTCCAAGAAGGTGCCTCTGTGTAGGATAATTCATGTTCCATAAAGTTTTTGTGAAAAGACTTGCTGTCATGATGATTACTTACCTGTCACTGTTATCTCATCTATTAATATTGTATCAACTCTTGAATGTTAGAGATAATACCTTATTCAACAATACCAACAAAGTTTTTAGAAGAGTTTGAAATACTGCTTTAAAACTTTCAAAGGCCATTGAATTGTCTCCTGGGTATGGGGTTCTTTAGCATTCTGATACTTTTTTTCTTCCTATTTCATAGTTCTCTTAGATGGAGTCACTTCTTTTCTGGTATGATCTTGCCTCCTACTTCTATTACTTGCTTTTAGAATTCATTCAATAAGTATGTTCATTTTTCATTCTTATTTAGTATTTAACAATTTGTAAGTAGTGTATCAAATTGTATCAGAGAGAAATCCTATTACATTATAAAGTTCAAGTTTCCTCCCTTAATTCCTCTCCAACCCCGGACCAATTACCAAGAAATCTGTTGAGCCTATCACTCAAATTATATAACTAGGTCACTTGACTTTCTATTTGTCAGTACCCTCTCTTTCAAAGAAAAAAAAAAAAATCAATAAATGGGATGCCTTTAATAGAGAGTGAATTAATAGAGATCAGCTCATAATAGAATTGCTATTTTCAGCAGTTATTGCTTAGAAATGATTGTTAGGTCACCACCTGGGTTTGTGGCTGTAATAGTGTCACCAGGAGAGAGAAGACAGGCACGGACTGAAAGGCCTTTGTGAGCGGATATTTTCTGTTCACATTGTAGGGTGGGCTCAGACCTACGGGTAAGGCCACACGTGGCAAACAAACAAGGAGCCAGCGTCACCACCAGCCTTTTGCCTCAGAGTGAAAACACGTGTGTCTCGCCTCAGCCTTCGGAACAAGGCTTAAAAAAAAAAAATGAATTTTGCTGCCAAATCGCACCATCATCAGATAGGCCAACTCCCCAAAAGCTGGCCCCAACGCCCGCTACCCTCTGGACAGCTCCCCTGACATGCTCTCGGGCTGGGTGCACCCGCGGACCCCTCTCTGGCAGGGACAACTCAGCTGTGCCTGCGGCCCAAAGCCAAGGGTCAGCGGCGGCCGTGGCTGCAGTGCCTCTACAGCCCTCCAGAGGGCGCTGTGGTGAAAACAGGGCGCAGGCCCGAGTCCCCGGTTGCGGGGGAGTCAGAGTTTTGGCAAAACCAGGGCCTGTGGCCAGGGCAGAGCTGGCTGACTCCACGGTTAGGAGGCAACAGCCCGGCCACCCCACCCCGGCCGTCCCTGTGGGCACCCAACAGCTTTGCCCGAGCTGCCTCCCTCGCCCCCGAGTCTCATCGCCCCCTTCCCATCCCCAACTTCAGTGCCGGGCTGTCCTATCTTTTGTTCTGGCAGAGATAAGATGTATAAATGATGAGTGGTTGACAAAGTGTACTCCAGTGCCGCAGGCAGCTCATCAATCATTTTCCACATGTCGAGGGATAATTGATGCAAACCCTGCAGGCGAAGCTCCATCAGGTGAGAGGAGGGAAGAATTAAATCTGCTGTCAGGAGCCAGGCAGCTGATCTGTATTTAACATTCTTTTTAATTTAGCACTTGTTTGTTTTAAGCAGAGTTTGCGGCCCCGCCTTGCTCTCCACGCTGGGGGTGCCGGGGGGAGGGGCCCGGCTTTGATGGACCCTCCCCCCACCAGAGGCCCTGAACCCTGGGTTTCCTGGGCAAGGCTCTGGGGAAGGGAAGCAGACAGGACCACCCAGGACTGCTAGGGAGGTGCAGGGAAACTTTCCTTCTGCCTAAGTGAAGCTTAACATCAAAGGCTCGGCTGTCAAGCAATTATCTGTCAACAGGTCAGGTTGGCAGGAGCTACCTGCACACAAGGAAGAAACCACTTATTGCTTTCTTTACTTAAGAAAAACACACACACACACACACAATAATAAAAATAATCCAACCCCATATTTCCTTTATGAAATAAGATTAACAGTTTTAGCATGGAGTTGAAGAGGTTTTGGTTTCCTTACTTCCCTTGATTGGAGCCAAAGAACTCCAAAGTGAAGCCACCCTTAGAAGGTGCTTGTCAGCTGGTTAAATCTGAGAACCGTAAGGAATGGTCAAGATGAAATCTCACTCTCTTAGTGCACGACAACTCATTGCTCTATCCCCGGTCTGCAGTGCTCACATTCATGCGCTCACCTGTGTGTGTGAGTGTGCACACACACACACACACACACTCTCTCTCTCTCTCTCTCTCCCCCCACCCCCACAAAACTTTCCCAGTCTGCAGAAATCTTTGATTTTGGTAACTCAGACATTCTGGTGAATGGGAAATTACCACATCTGCCACAATCACCAATTTTCAAAAGAATGATAATATAATGTATAAGACCCTTAACTCCAAAGTGACCCTGAACATCATCCTGCAGTGCCTTAGGGTCATTCGTATGAATATGATGCAATAAAAAAATGTTCTGCTTGATAGAATGCCAGATAAACCAGCTTTTATTGGATTTCATTTTCTACAAGGAAATGAGCTGACATCTAAGAAGACTCAGTCCTGATAGCCAGGCGTCAGTCCCCGAGGTCGTCACTGAGCCATCTCAGTTGAAAAGCAGGCATCTCTCAAAGCAGAGGTCTGCTCTGAACTTGCCTTCCTGTGTCTTGGGCTCTGAAATCACTGTTTATTTTGGTGAGGTCCAAACATGTGAATAACAGAGCATGAGATGTTCCGGCATCATGGACGGCCCCGTAAGGATCTCCCTACCCTAATTCTTTTTATGTTTGCCAATCTAACCTTGGGAACCTCTTAACCAACCTCACAAATAGAGCACATGTAAAGGGAGATGCATTGTTGTGATCACACTGAATGGTGCATTCAAGATTGGTATCTTGAATTGGACTGGAGATTAATTAGAGTCTAGATATTTGTAAATGCTTAAGGAACACTAACCATCATCAGCCACATATATTCACTCACTTAATCTTTCAACAAATGCTTAGTTTGTACCCAGCATGTGCTAGGCACAGTGGCTGAGGCCGAGAGCATAGCTGTTTATCATATGGATCCTTGGTAGCTGACAAGTTCACAAAAACACTATGATGTAAAGCGTCAAGTACTCTGTCAACGGACAATTCAGAGAGAATGTGCATGGCTAATAAACACATTTTTGAAATGTTCAGCCTCACTAGAAATTAGATCAATACAACCTGAATTAAAATACAAGATTTTTAAATCTTTTTTTTTATAAAAACCTATCAAAATAGCAAAGGGGAGAGAAACAACATCCAGGCTTATAGAGAGTAAGGAGAAACGGGCACTGATCCACTGACAGTAGGGAATAAATGGATTAATATTGCCTAGAAGGCAATTTGGCAATATGCATCAAAGACCTTAAATATTTCTAAGATTTTTTCCTAAAGTGATAGAGATCTATGTAAGATTTAAACATAAAAATGTTCATTGAAAATATCCTTCTACCTAGCACTAGAAATGGTATATGAGATGCACATGAGGAGGGAGGCAGGACTATGGCGCATCAGGGGTGATTCCATTCACCTGAGAGGAATTAGGGACCCATTCCCGGGGGAAGTGGCTTTCCAATGAGTCCTGAAAAATGAATAGAATTGTGTCATGCTGGCCTGGAGAAGGACATGCTAGGAAAGTGAGTGGGTAGGAATGAAAAGGGTAGAGAGGAAAGAAAGCAGAGAGCATTTGTGACAAGTAGTAGGCACCCAATTTGGTGGAAGCACCAAGACTGTGAAGAGGCAGTAGAAAATGCAGATCCCTGACACATTAGGCTGAGCCATTGTGCTAGACCATGAGCAGGTATTTTGGGCAAGCAAGAGAGTAGCCCTGTTTGCTTTTCTGCATGGAAAAAGAAACATGATCAAAATCATGCCCTTGGAAGATTACTCCATCTGTATGGTATAAGATAGGCTAGGCTGGGTAGGGACAGAAGGCAGGGAGACAGGATGGATTATCACAATAGCCATGCAAACTGTTCACCAAGAAACAATATACTCCCCATTAACACATAAGGCAAAACATAGTCTGGCTTAGTTTCATAGAACAGCAGCTTCTGACCAAAGAATTTTTTTTTAAAGTCTGCTTATCAAAACACAGCCTAACAAATGATCAGTGTCCATTTACAAGTTATCAGAACCTGCTATCAATCCCTAATTAAAATTTCAAGATACAAAGAATTCTAAGACACTTTAAATACACAGAGTAACTAAGAGTAACAGAGGTGAGATTCTATACCAACAACTTACCCAAATAGGGTCAGTTACTAATAACTTGATGGCCTAAAATGTGTAGTAATTTATGAATATTTGTGACTAACGGTGTAAAAAAAAAAAAAGCATTCTGAATGAGTCTAAGAGGAGATGGAAGCTGGTAACTCCTCCTGAACCCAGAATCCTTTGTATCTACTGATTGACAGTAGTTCTAAAAAGTATCCAAAAAAGAAGAATTTGAGCAGCCTCAGAGAATGGTGTTCAGCTATGATAATACTAATGATAGCTAACTTACTACATGCCAGGCACTATTCAAAGCATGAAATCCAACTCATTCATACCTCACAATAACCTTTATAAGGTAAATAGAACTATTATCCCATTTTACACATGAAGAAACAGAAATCCATGAGGTGAAGTCATTTTCCCAGACTAGCAAAGCTAGTAAATAGAAGAGCCAGGAACTGAACCAGGTAGTCTGGCTATTAACTTCTACGTTAGCCTACTTGCCACTAAAACACTTCCTAGATGACATGCAGGCCTGGCAGTGGACAAGTGTGTGTGTGCCTGGGGGGGGGGGGTGTAGACACAGCTGTGGCTGCCCTGGAGAGGTGAGAGACAGACTCCCAACGGTGACAAGCAGGACTGTGGAGCTCTGCCCGGGGAAGAGGCCCAGCCCTAGGGAAGGAAGATCAACAAACGGTTCTGGTTTAGCAACCATACATGAGAATAGGAGAGAACAGTGATTCTCAGTAGTTCTTAGAACACACCCTCAGCCACCCAGCACAGTGGCGTGCACATCCTCGAGGGAGGGGGCAGAGACCTGAGTACACTGTGCCCAAGCAGCCTCACCGTGAGATCCCAGCAACCTAAGAGTCTGTTTTAGGAGACAACCGTTAAGTCTGAACCAGTTTGCAGTAGGAGCTACAAAGAGCATTTGGCCCACTGGAAATGGCGATTAAGGGCAGTAGCCTGAGTAGAAGTAGGAGAGTCAAGTTGGGGGTGGCCCTGAAAAGGCAAGAGGGCTGGCAGGCTGAGGGGAAGGACTTCAGGATGGAGCAGCACCAACGACAAAGCCAGGGACTGAGCAAAGTGAAGCGGTGGTCAGCCGGAGATAAGTGACAGTAAAGGGCATGCCAGCCCCACCCAGGCTTCACTCGTGACTTGGGTGGCCCTGGCATTGCTGATGTTAGTTAGGAAGCACACTGGTCTGAACCACGAGAACAGTCACCATTCCTAGGGGACACCTGGAGGTGTTACGAGAGAACCACAGGTGGGGGGAGATGCTGAGGACCACCTATATTTTAAAAATTGCATTCAAATTGTTTCTCACTTTCACACTTGCAATGGAGGGTTTATTTTACTTAGAATAAGGGAATCTCCAATTGGACTCCACTGGGGATCCCTCACAGATGTTAGAATACAGACGGGAGGTCTTCCGGTAAACGAATTTGCACTGTGTGGAACACGTCCTGCTCAATGCTTACATATCTTTCGTGCTACCTCCCTGATGGGCTCTGGGCTAGACGGCGGGGAATCACGTCAGCAACACAAGCCCCTGACCTTGTACTCTGGGGCATGCTACTCTCAGTATCATGCCAAGGCCATTCCAGAGTCTCTGGGCATCTTCACAGATGGGAGGACTTCAGGCATGGATTCACCGCAGGTTTGTTCCACATCGGGGAGCACACACACCCATCATCTCCATCAGTCAAGCCAAGTGAATGGCTTCACCGTGAGCTCATTTGGTACCTGGCCTCTCTCATTGAGCTACTACTTCTCGCACATTCTTCGAGTCAAAAGCAAAGTTTTCTTTTAATTCCTGCAACTGGGAGCTCTCTCTGTTGACAAAAGAGCTGCACAGGCTAATGTCAGGGGCCGCATTCCTGAGCAGGCTCACAGCCACCTCCAACTTTCTTGACCTGGAAAGCGTTGACAGAACTTCACCTCCCAGTCTTCATGTCCCATCCACACCAATAACTCAGGGTTTCCATCTGTGCTGTCTTAGAGGCAGGTGGAATGCCGGCAGTGCGCACTGCACCAGGAATGCAGCTGCCATCAGACTTTGGAGCTGTCCTGGGATCCTGAAAACCCTCATTTTCCTCCACACACACCTCCATGGAAATGTCTGCTTTTCCTGTTACCGTCGAGAACCAGAACGCCATGGCAAAAGAAAAAAGGAACACTGACAGGTTGTTGGAAAATTAATTAATTTCATTGCCAATGCTCTCGTTTCCCCTCCCAACACAACTACCAGACTTCACTTTTATGGGCTAGTATTAGAGCAGTAGCACTTTATATACTGTGATCTCAGCCAGTAGTTGGTTAGCTAGTTGGTTTTTTTTTTTCAAGTTGGTTAAAATGTTATAGTCACACTTAACCATTTTATTATGAATCACGTGAATCAAATTAATTTTGCTGATCTTTTGATGCAGGCTTAGACATTTTTTTTTTTTTTTTTTTTTTGCATATGGGTCTCTTACCTGGAGTTTAGCCTGAATTATTTTGTACAAACCATTCTTATTATATAGCTTCTAAAATTTCCTGTTTTGTTTTCTTTAAAGGGGAAATAGAACTTAAAAACACTTGCAAGGCAATCTGAGCGCAGACTCCTTCTAGAATTTTATGAATTCTTTCTCCCAAGCTGCCTTGTCCACACTTAGTTGATTGTATTCTTTTTTTAAAAAACTAAACCTCATTGAGTCTTTCCAAAACATTCACCTTAGTTTTCATGGGAAAAAAAAAATCTCTGCACTCTCACATTTCATTGGTTTTATAACATTTAATTAAACTGCATTATTACAATATAAACAACTAACATAAGTAGGTTTGGGAACAGACTCAACTGACTCTTGGTAAACATACACATTTATCTGGTGGGAGAGGTGCCCGGCCGTGCATATGCAAGGTGACGTGCCTATGCCAGTATGTTTCATGAAGGACAGCAGGCATTGGTGAATCTACCAACTTGGTGAAATGCAAGTTGGTTAACAGCGCTTCTACTGTGTGTGTGCATACATGTATATGTATATATACACACACATATATATATATATATTTTGAGATGGTATTTTATTTTAGAGAACAAGACGACATATTTATTAAGACTGGCAACACAAATATGTTAAAAAACAAAAAAAGAAAGAAAAGAAACTTACTTCTACTGGCATAAGCCACAGCGGTTAGGCAGGTACACAGGATCCTGATGTCCCCCTCAACAAATGTCAGTGCTCATAATGGCTGCACAGTGAGAAACCACTTGGCATTTCTTGGGTGAGCAGACAATTTTGTATGAACATGGTTGGCTTTATAAGCAAGTAGCCTGAAAAGTCAGAACCTGCTGTCCAGGCTCAATTTCAGGGAAACATTCAGACAGGTATCTGGTCTGAGGAGTATCCAACCTTCAGCACAATCTGCTTAGGGTGGTTTTTGGTTGGCAATGGTATCAGGAAGACTGCTGAGAGCTTTTTGTCCAAGATTGTTCTTTTCTTATTCCATGCAGAGAGCCTGTCATAACCACAGCCCTTTAAACGTGCAACTCCACAATTCTGCCCATAGCTAAATGGCTCAGAGGAGAACCTAAGCTAAAAGCAACCCCTCCAATAGGCTGGTAAGCAGTGGATGAAGCCCCGTGCATAGAGCAACAAAAAGAAGACAATATATTGTAAGATGGAAAGATGATAAGTATGGGGGCAGAAGTGGAGAGACACAAAGAAAAAATAGAAGCCCAAATGTAGATAGGAGGGAGCAGAGTGATGACAGTTGGTAGGTGAATGGAAAGACGAAGGACCTACATCATGAGTGTGGACTCTTTGCTTCTCCATGTTTGCTTGCAATATTCCCTTGCTACCTAAAGGAATCCATTAGCAATTCTATAATTCCAGCAATCATGGGTTATACCACAGGGCACTGAACAAAGATATGTTTTCATGAAAAAACAGACAAACAAACAAAAAAACTCAAAGGTTGGTGCACGCAGAATGCCTATGGATTATCTGCAATTGTGAATAAAAACAAAGTAGCCAAAATTATTGCATGAGAATAGTATCCAACTTAAGATATGGGAGGGAGAGAGAAAGCAGATCTTGCTGGTGCAGAAGCCAATAGAAAATCCAGCTGCATCACGAATGAACATCCTCAATGTTCCTGAGGCCAAACAAGTCCTAGAGCTGGCTTTTCTCCTGAAGCTCCATCTGAGGGGCTACCTGTGCATATGGTCGTCAGGATATCCCCGCTGTCAACCTGCACATGTGGGGTTTGAACATCAAGGCCCAGTGCAAGGTCTTAACTCTCCTTTGCAGCACACCATTGCAGCCCACAGCTATCTGAGAACATACAGGTAAGGGAGGCAGCTTCTCAAAGCAGAAGATTTATTACTCTCCCCTCTTCCCATTAGCCCTCTAGGAAAAGTGAGAACGTGTAGTCAGGACTTTGTGCTGGTTCACTCACAAAGGCAAAGGGAGGAATTACCTACAGGAATAGGAAAAAACATTCTGGGTTTATGGCCTGTGGGTGGACAGAGATCCTCTTCACAGACACTGAGGAGGTCTACAGGGTCCATGAAGCTGCTCCAGCCTGGGACGGCTCGCTGGAAGCCCTGTCCCTCCAGCTGGATGTGGTCATTGATGTGGGCATGATCACCAGAAACCTGGACTATCTCTTCCAGTCATCACACCCTCCTCCCCTAGGTGAGAGACCTATGCTTATTCGGGCTCCCTCCCCTCATCTTCACCTTACTTTGGTTTCCTGCCTACACAGACAGTAGACAATTTTACTCTGAGTACCCACTCAGCCATCAATGGCTTATATTTTTTGTTGAAGAATCTTTCATCATTTCAGGTATGATACAATTAGAAAAAAAATATTCAAAATCTAATTAGGACACAAACCTTCCAGATATACAGTCTTTAAACACAGCAAGCTGTCTTCATAAACTGTTCTATCAGCACTTAGCTGAGAGGGAGGCAGCCTCATTACAAAGTATTGTGGGCAGCATAGACAGGACCTCTGAAGAATGAACATCCTCCAAATCCTCTCCACGCACAACACAGCCAAACACAGGAAGACATTCACCTGCCTAAGCTTCCTCCAGCCCCTACCCCTGCAAAAGCAAACAAAAAAAGTGTTAACAGGAAGAAGTGGAACCTGTTTGCTGCTGCTATTTCTATCATGGTCTGCCAAAATGAATAAAATCAATTAAATGTTTGCAGAGGAGGGAACAAGAAGAGAAATAAATACTATCTTATTTGCTTCTTCATAGGCCAAAAGGAAAAACAAAAGACAACTTGAATCAGAAAATAATCCAGATTCTGAATTCCCTTTGAGTTTCAGCTTCTTAAAGTTACTTATTTAAAAGATACTTCCTAGAAATATCTTTCTAGCTAAGTAGAAACATCAAAAGTAATAATGATGATTCCATACAGTGACAATATGGCCCCAAACCTCTGCTTTTGTGACAGAAAATGACAGGGTTGGGGCAGCCCCCAGCTGTTCATGAGCTACCCACAGAGCAATTATCCTCAGTGGTCGGTGAGATTACTTAAGCAATAGGCTGGCAAAGCATGGAGGGTCACTGTCCTGATGGGGAAACTGAGGTCCCACAAGCGAGTCCTTCCCAGAGACATAGGGGGCAGTCGATATCTGAAAAGTACTTAAACTACTTAGTCTTGCTAGTGCTGAGGACACTGACCCAACATCTACTCATTGTGTGGCCGAAGGGCTTAGATCCAGGACTCCCACAGGGACCCAAATCCCGAAGCTGTGGCCTGGTACAATTACTATTGAGTTTCACCAGCAAGACCAGGATTCTTTTTATCAAGGGCAAATAGCTTGCCAGAGGCATTTAGATAAGGACTTACCAAAATATAGCGTTAGCTGTCTCCCCGACACATGACTCCACGGTTTGCTCAACAGCAGTGACATTTAAACAGCAGTAAGTGCAGAGGAGAGGGAGGCAGCCTGAGCGAAGGTGTGAGTTTCCTGTACGGCCCAGACGGCATCACTTTCAGCCATGATCCGCTTGGCGCAGAGCGTTATCAAAACATTGACACAGAGGGTGTCCAAGTGAGGGGGGACCTCATCATCTTGTTACCTCGGCAAATGCTTCTGGGTCATCCTGAGGGATCGCTGCCAAAGGAAGACAGCAAAATCCCAGCGCTCTTCCAACTGCGTCACTGCACCACGAACACTCTAGACGTGATCTTCTCAGGGACTGGGGGTGCTTTAGTACTTGATACTGATGACAAAGGAGACAACAGTAGCCGTGGAGGGTCATGGTTGGGCCCGGAGACAGTGGGAGAGGTGGCACAGGAAGAGAGGAAAGCACTGAGGAAATGAAGAAAAGGCAGAAGAAAGTGAAAATTAAGGGAAGGTTAAAAAGATGGAGTAAGAGGAAGAAGATGGACTGGGGGGAAGAAACAAATTAAAGAACCCCCACCTCTTTGGTGTCATAATGACAATACGATAGAGGTTTGTCTCTCTCCACCCATCTTCCACCTTCCAGCCAGTTATGAATTTGAGGGGCACAGGAAGATAGGCAAAGTGTCTTCAAGAAAGTTACAATCCATAGAGGTGACAGAAAACTGAATAACTAATTAGGCCATAAGGCAGGACTAGTGGCATTGCCAACTGGCCTCAGCCAGAATACGGCTCCTTAGTCATCACCAGCTTCTTAGACACTGCAGGACTCGGCCTCACATCCACCGTATTAGTGAAAGAGCTCCTTCCAGGTTGTATTAACAGAGAAGCCAGGACTACCCTAACCATCCTTTTAGAGCTCTTATATGTACAAGAAACACAGAAAGAATATAAATAACAATAATATATCAATGGTTAACACTTAGAGACCACTCATCAGCACTTTTCTAAGTACATTACATGTACTGACTCATTAACCTTCTGAAAGTAGGAGGGATCATTATTATCCCTAAAGTCACAGAGCCAGTAGAATTCAGGGCCAGGCAGTGTGGCCCCCAGGTCTGAGGTCTGTTAGCCACCACTCTATGCTGTCTCCATGCAGAATGGAGAGTTGTGCTGATGGAAGCATTGCATGCTGAACAGCATGAGCAGACTGTACTTTTTTGGAACCCCCAAGAAGCACAGAGTAAAACACCCAGACCTTGGCATCCCTTGGGTCATCCTACGTGATCCGGGAGATAGAAAGAGGTGAAGTCTTCATCCCTGCCCTGGAAGAGCTTAGAGTAGAGGAGAAAGACTAGTCTCCATGAACCATGGAGAAAGAACATGGTCTGTAAGTGCAGAATCAGGGTTGGGATGTGCTTCAAGTAGCTCAGAGTAGAATCCAGAAAGGCAGGGCTGACTAAAGAACCTTAGAGCTCATGATCAGGTTCAACTCCACTCCTCATTTTCTAGGTGAGCAAGAGGATGAGAGGCTACAGAGATGAAGCTGGCCTCACGGTACAAGAAGGATTTTTTTATTTGCTAAAATAAATTAACAAGAGCAACAATAATAGTGGCCAACACTTGCATAGCACTTAGGATGTGCATGTTATATTCCAAGCATTTTCATGCATGAACTCATATTAATCTCTGAGCTAGGGACAATTATTCTCTTTATTTCACAGATGAGGATACACAGAGACACACAGAAGTTAAATAACTTGCCGAACTACTGCACAACTTGCACAACTATTAAGTGGCAGGGACGAGATTTGAACCCAGACTGCCTGGCTCCAGAGTTCTAAACGATACCACCGACAGGCAGAAAGAGGAAGGTATCTGAAGGTGCTGATGGGTGAAGAAGAGCTGGTGGCACCAACTGAGCCTGGACACAGCCCAAGCAGGAGACATTCTGCCACAGCAGATGCTGGAGCATCCGATTCTGAGACTTAAGATGATCAGGTGTTTCTGGGCCCTGGATGCTGCTCCTGGGCTGTCCCGCTCCCTTGGAGATACGAGAGACTAGAGAAGTTGCACTTGCTGTCCCCTCTGCCTGTAACTCTCATCCCCACCTGCCCATATAACTTTATGTCATATCACATCAGGTGTCACCTTCTCCGAAAGGCCTCCTCTGATCACTCTGCATGTGACAGCATGACCTCCCTCTTGGATTCCCAGTCCCTGGTGCCCTGCTTGACACATGTTTATTTACCTACTTATTATCTTTCTTATTTCCTCCACCCCAGAATGTAAGCTCCTTGGGCAGGAACTCAGTCTCTTTCACTGCTGTATCTCCAGTGTCTAGAACAGTACATGGTACGCATGAGGTCTTTATAAACATCTGTGGAATGAAGGGATGCAGAATTCCCAATGGGAACCAGAGCAGGATTCAGAGGAGAAGAAGACAGGAATAACTGCTCCATTTGAGAAGCTCCTAAAATAATATAAAAGACATTGATTCCCATCATTAGGGAGCTCCAAGTCTGAAAAAAAAGATGTAGACTCCACGGAGGGGAAGCTGAATCTCACAGTGGAGGCTTGGGCTGCATCTTTGAGAACTTCCCCATCATGGGGAAAGCAAGAACAATGACTGAGAAGCAAACACAAGTTGGCATGGGAGAACAAAGTAAGAGAAGATGGTTCCTTTCATTTCATGACAACCCGCCCAGGAGTCAGGAGAGTTGAAATATGAAGCCAGGACTCAGTCCAACAGGGCAACCAAGGCAGGGCCACGTCCCCATCTGACCCACACCAAACAGATTCCAGGCAATCACGTATCAATTGTTTTCTATCCTTGGCCTTTCAAAAGCCCCATTGTCCCTCCTTCTTAAATATCTGATTCAGCTTCTCATAATGGTACCTCAAGGCCACAATGCCAGATAATTGCCTCTTTAACTAGAGCATCTCATTAATCTTACCATTATCCAGGCTAATTAGAGGACTCCCTTCTCCTCTCCTTCTTTTCTTCCCACTCATCTCTGTTCTCTCCTTAGTGCCTCCTCCTTCGTATCTCCTTCTCCTTCTAGGTCAGTCTCTCCCAAGGCCATAATTCATCTACTGGAGCTGGCAAGTCAAGAGCCTACGTGTGGGTGGAGTGAGGAACATATACTAAAATCTCAGTATCCACTAACATCTAAGATAAAGAAGGAACAATCAGACAAGCAATGAATTATGTTTTTATCTACCTACCCAGCTCTATAGTTAATTTTATACCCTTCACATAGAAGTATCCGTCTCAACTCAAGTCCTTGGTATGTATGATCTCAGAATAATCCTGATTTATGAGGAACAGGATGTACTGTTTTGGGTTTTGTATCACAGAAAAGCATTTCTCTTATCATCCCCTTTTTACATATTTTCCATTGTACTGGTAAGGTCCTATTTTTGTTGTTTTTTAGTTTGTATTCTTACAAGCTACCTCAAATCATCCATGAAACAAGCTAGGGTATGAAAATTAAAAAATAAACACCTACATGCAGACATGTCACCAACGTACACACGGAAAATAAAGACTGCGTGGTAGTGATAAAGACAGGAGAAGACAGGAAAAGCTACTCATGTGCTTATAACCAGGACAGGCAGAAAATATTAGGGTTCCAGCATTTGGGAAGACAGAAGCTGCAAGGATACAACAGACAGTGATTAAGAACAGTGAACAAATGGGGTCCTAGCCACTGAATATCAGAGCTGGGAGGAGGCTCCCCTTCAGACTGGACCTAGGTAACATGAGATGTGGCATTTCACATTGGAAAGAGTCAACTGAAAAACCTCTTTGTCTTAATAGGTGGCTCATGATTAAAATGTAAATGGACTTAAATTGAGATGAATACACACATGACAAGGCCATGATGAACTATTATAACAAAATGGGACGTGCATTTGGGAGAAAGCCCAGACCCTTGGGAATAAACACAGGGTTCCAGAGTGCTGCTCTCCTGGACATCCTTTGGGAAAACAGAGTTCTGTGGGGGCAGGGTGGGCAGGATAAAAACAGCCTCCACACTTTACAGTGGCTGTCCTCCGATGGAAGCAGGAGCATGAACATAATTCACCCAGAAATCGAGAACAATAGCTCCCTTCTGGGATTTAGTATGGCCAGTTCCAGGGAGAGAAATATATCTTCACTGGACAGGCAGAAAATCCAGTTTCTGCTTCCCCTCCCTGATGGTGCCTATCTTGGAACCTTGACACCATGTATGGACCAATAACAATAATAACAACAACAATGAAAGCCCTTGTAGTTTCAGCGAGAGATTTCCAGTCATTTTCCAGGCTCCCTCCTCATTTTTAACTTATTCCATATGCTTTGCTACCCGCAGACCCCAGCCTCAGCAGCAGAAGCAATCTATGCTGCCCTGCCATTTAAGTGTGAGGAGCCCTGGCTCTATTGAAGCTTGTCATCGTGCCTATTAGCTTGATGTCTTTATTCACAGACCATCTGTACCACTGAGAGATACAGAGGCAGCTAATGTCAATATGAACAAATGCCTCCTCTTTTACAAGAAATGTCAAACACAGGACAGGCTAAGAATGACCCCAGGAATACCAACAGATGTTCACTACAAGCCTCTCAAAAATCAATCCTTTCTACAGGGACTAATTAAGATGAAATAAGGAGCAAAAGTAAAGAAATTTGTGTCATATTATCAAGAACTTCATCCTCACTCTCCGAGCTCATTATGGGCAGATTGGCCTGTGCCCTTTGAAAAAATGCTAAAAGAGGAGCTGTAGCTACCAGGGCACCAGGGAGACCTTCATTTGCCTCGAGTTCCAAACTGCAAAAAGAAAATCACCGATTTAACAAAAAAAAAGTATATTTACAAAAGCTGATTTTTCTGGGGTTGGTTTCTTTAAACAACCACATACAAAAAGAATCCATTTTCAGAAAGTCTCCCCAAAACAAATAACAGGATAGAGAAGATATGATTGTGATGTTTTTTAATCTGAAAAGGAATAAGAGGGTTTTTCACCCTGAGCTTGGGAGTCCAGGCTGATGTGGCCACAGAATGGTCATCTCCTGCAAGGTAAGTGAGTTATCTCCTGTACTCTAAATTTCTCTTATGCTTTCATTCTTCATGAAAGGGCAGAGTTGTGTATATGTGTTAGCCTCAAATGAACATAAGTTTGCATTTCCTGAATTTTAAATACAGCTCACCTTTGCTTTGAAGTGAAGAAATAACTGCCATCCAGAATATTTGCTGTTCTTCATTAAAGTATTTGTCATATACTCTGGTTGGGTAATAACATTAGTACACGACATCTTAATATAGTGGTTCTCAAACATTTCTCTGCCCAAGTACTTGATGGATAATTTCATCAAGCCCGACCCACTCCCAAGGGCTCCCTTAAGGTGAGATGTGGTTCTCCCTGAGGTAATTAACTCTGCTCCTTGCTCCCTGCTCAAGAAATTAGGCAGGCAATGTGAATCTTCTCTAATTTACATGAATGCACACCATTCAGAAACTTCAGTGCTCTATCTTAGTCACCATTTGCTCGTGGCCTCTTTCCTAAAATGATTCCCAAACTTTACTAGCAGGTCATGGCGAGACCCCAAAATATCTTCAGGGCCCTACTAACAGTGAAGCCAGGCACCACCTCACCAGCCCCATGGCTCCACCATAAAGTCCCCACTGTAAAGTGGTCCACACAGAGGGAATGGAGCAACATCTTGGAAAAGATGGATTCTTTTGGTAGGTTATGAAAGGCCGAACTTTTGGCATCTCAACCTATATAGCAACAGGAGAAAGGCACAAGAACTTCATGATCCACCAAGGCAACCTGTACTAAGACCCATCATCACACCACCGCCAACATCACGCCACCACAGTAAAGGCTTAGCATCATTTCATGTCAGTCTGCCAAAGTTTGCTCAAATTTTCCCATCGGCTCATGGGACGGTTTGGTCCTGGGTGATTCCTCTGACTGAGGAAAGGACTCAGTCTCATCTGGGTTGTATTTTGCCTGATTTGCTCAAAAACCACAGGAGCAGTCTTCCAGTGAATGTCAGTCACCCTCTGCTTGGCCTGGTAAGGCTGTATGATGCTGGGGTGAAGCCCATGTCAGACATCATATACCAGAACTCTGAAGCTAACAAACATTTTATTTATCCATAGTTGATCCCCCAAAGCCTATGCTATAGAATCATAGCCTGGGGAGAAGCCATCTCTAGTGGGCTTACCTGTTCTGTAGCTTCCCTGGGGACCCTAGTAACTACGGGAAGGTTTCAGCATCCTTTGTACTTTACCCTCCTGTGGGGTAGATCTCCCGTAGGGTTCATCCCACAAGAAGAAGAGCTATTTTAGGATAGCCCACATCAAAATCCTACATAATCAACCACTTTTGGGAAACAGAAGAGTAACAGGCCTTGGTTGGGTCTCTTATTCAACCTACTCCTTTGATGACATAATCAAGTAAAATCCAATACAATCTCCACTCTTCTTTCTTCTCCCTGTGTGATCATGACACTGAGTATGGCTACGTTATTAAGTCCACAGTCACAACTTTTTGAAATATGTCCACTGTTTGTAGGGAAAAAAACCATGCTGCAAGGTCATTTTTTTCCTACCTAGCAAAGATTTCCAATTTGTAAACTTCTGCTTTGGAGATCAAGCATATATAGGAGCTGGTCACTGCCCAGCTTGAGTGCTACTCCAGTTATCTCTATAACTGTGGAGACACAAGAGCAAGAGTTGTGTATAACAGAGGGAACCTGGCAGCTCAAGAGCCCACTGGAAAATGGTTGAAGATGGAAGTTCTACCAGACCCTGTTACAGCCCTGGAATGACTCTCAAAAGTGGGTAGTGGACACACAAGGCATCAAAGTTGGAAGAAGAGAAGTCAGACTTGCCAGATGAAACTCAACACAATCTAGTTTCCCTTTAATGTCAAAATGGCCACCTTCATGAATCCTGCCAATCAAAATGGCCACCTTAAGAGCACTGTTTTCTCTCAAAGATGACATCTGGGAAGACAGTTTGCCCAGGGAGACTCAGTGACACTCCATTTCAATTGAGAATTGAACCTTTGATTTGGAAGTCAAAGTACTTAACAGGAAGGCAAAAAGGAAATATGATAAGGCGAGTAAAGACCAAAGTCTTGCTAGGAAACTCACATCACATAAAAAGGTCTGAGATTTCTTACCAACAGATTCATCAAGGGTTCATTATATGATACTGAGGATAGGAAGCCTGAGGTTCTAGTCTTGACTTCCCTTGGACAAGTCATTTACCTTCTCTGGGCCTCAGTTTCCTCACTGGTAATCTGGGTTCTCTAAATTAGAGATTTCCACCTTTGATCTAAAAACCTATAATTCTGTAAATCCATGTTAACCTTCCATATTATCTTTTCTAAGTAGAGTATTCAAGATAGTTTATAGTTGTTAGCCCCAGAAAGCAGTAAATTGAAATATCAGTTCTACACATTTGATGTGTACTAAATCCCCTAGCAGAGTGGAGCACTTGTTCCAGCGTATCTGCAGGAACACACATGCTTACACAGGCACAGGTGTGGGCATACTGTATTAATCCCCGCAGGGCCCACAGTGGCCCCAGCCCATCCCATCTCAGAACATAAACCATGAGTGATAACGCGCCCTGTCGCACTGTGCTTCCCACAAGTCTAAGCTGGCAGTCCTTGATGCATTGAGGACCTGGGAAACATCTGCAGTTTTGTGATTCTTCCTCGTTTCCATTCCCACGATGCTCCCCGTGCCTGCTTGGATCAGAGAAAGGTCGCGGGCTCCATCTGGCCGCCCTGCCCCCTTCATTCTCTCCCTCACCACTCCCGTCCCCCCTAAGGAGTTTCTGCCCATTTTGTCACTTCCACCTGTTCTGACAGGTTCCCCTGCCTGACCCCAAGATAGCCCTTGGGGACATTAATCATATAACAGCCGGAGCCGTGAAAGAAACAAGGGTTTGGCTGGATACTGTTACCATCTCTGTCACCTACTAATCATGTCCTATGACACGGAGGGGCTTAATCAGATGGTCTGCTCTCTCATTAATCATCCTGGCTCACTCAAACTTTACAGAGAGATTAAAGTTTAGCTCCCTGGCTCCCCGCACCTCCTCCCGTCTCATCTTCCTCTAAAGCAGTTTCACCAGGGGTAGGTCTCAGGTTCCTTCTGCTTTGCCAACTGGCAGGGCCATCTGAAGCATCAGACACCTCTCCTCGCCACAGTGTCCAGGATGAGGACAACTCTTTGCTTCCTTTCTGTTCTCCTCTCTCCGCCTTGCCAACGTACATGCAATTTAGAGACACAAAAATCAAAAGTGCATTTAATGGGAAGGTTGGGAATCCCACACCTATGCCTCTTTAGAGTCAAATGAAGATTTTCACATAGAAGCAATCTGTCTAACCACCTTAAAGAACTAATAAAGGACGACTTTCTTGTGTTTAATCAATAGCAAGGAAAATTACACAAAACAATCTTTCTAAAAACGATTCATTAAAACAGGTGTCTGTGGCACAATTGGATGGAACATGGCTCTGCCGCAGGGAAAGGCTCCCTCCTCTCCTCCCTCACCCGCCCCCACCCCCGCCTTAGGATGCCAGCAGCTCAGGATCTTCCTCACTTGCCAATCTGTTGAAATGATAACTTCAAGCAAGTCAAAAATAGCCTGTATCCTTTACAGATTCTTTCCAGACCAAAATAAAAATGACTGAAAGGACCCTCCAAAAATACCCAGTATGTGACAGTCAGAATACATTTTTTAGCTCAGCTGATTCATTTTTATCCTGTTTGCAATTTGCTGAGCTTCAAAGGGGAAAAGCAAGTCCTGGCAAAGGCCTTCAGCAAAGGGCTTCGCTCCGAGTATTGGTTTTGTACTTGCTCTGGGTGCTGTTGACTTTTGCAGCGCTGTACGATGATGGGAAACAAGGATAATATTTGCCCTCAGAGCCAGGAAAGAACAAATATTTTATCAACATCTAAATCATCTCTCATCTGGCAGGGGGGGAGGCGCTGAATGCTCGGCTGCGTGCACGTAGGCTGACGAGGGGAAGGAGAGGAGCTGTTAGGGGAATCTTCTACGTGTGCAAACTTGACCTATCGATACCTGGGACCACAGCCATGACGGGAGAGCTCTCTCTGTGCAACTCCCAAATACTTCTGTCCTTCCGGGGGACCTTGCCGCCACCCCTCACCCCAGAATAACTGCCAAAGTTCCACCATAGTGCCTCTTTCATCTCCAAAGGTGGAAGCCAGGCCCGGGACTTGGGAAAGTGGGGTAGTTCGATGGATATTTTGGGGGGCATGAGGGCTTGCCCTGTTGTTATGTTTGTTTCCATTCACAGATTCTCCACCACTAGCCCAGAAATGACAGTAGGTGGAAACACTATCTTTCATTACACAAAGTATAAATAGTGTAATCTATCAGCGCCGTCAATCACAATGATTGATTACAGGCTGTCATAGAGAAGAGTGACATATTAGAAAAGTTTTGTTAACAATGCCTATTGCTAGTCAGCCTGCCACAGAGGCTGGTGATTAATGTGTTGTCAGCCTGTAATCCCACACCCTTGGCTAATGAGGCAGGAATTTATCATCTTTACAGAGTGGCAGATGTCAGGGAGAAAGGAATCCAAGTGCTGGAAACAATATACTTTTTCTTACTAGGCCTGACAAGTCTGACAGGCCGAAAAAAACCACAAAGCAGCTTTGTATAAGCACCAACTTAAAACGAGGAACTTTTCATTTGGCATCTTCACTTTAAATAGTGCTGCTAACCAGCCTCGTTCCCTTCGGAAAGGAAAAAAAAAAAAAAAAAGGATGAGAGGAGGGCACAATGCTGGGCTCGGTGAACTTTGCACCCCGTTCTTGACAGCCAGAGACCCCAGGAAAAGGTTGCCATGGCGAGCAGACAGCTTTCTCTGGAAGAGAAGCCCAGAGGAACTTTTCACTTTTACCTGTGAACTTGTGACTGGGAGCAAAACACAGCATACCACTGGGGCTGGGGACGGCTGCTTCCCTTACCTGGAGATGCACCTCGATTTTTAGAAGCACTGCCCTTTCTGTTATGATTGAGAAACGGGGTGGGGGAGGAAGGGGGCTTCCTTGTCAAGAAAGAGCAACACAGCAGGAAGGCAGGACCCTTGAAAAGTGACTTTCGCCAGCGTTCTGTTCTGATTTTAAGCCACTCCCAGGTTGATTTTTTTCCCCATCATCTTCCATTTTTCATATGGAGCGATGATTAAAAACTCACCAAGCCTGAGGAAACTCAAGCCCAGTGAAGAAGCTGTCTCCAGAGGCCCTTTTAATAAATGCCGTGTCCCCTGCATCCTGTCCCCTCAACTGTGCCCACGATCCTCATAGCAGAGAAGAACTTGGCGGGGCAAATCTGGGATCTTCTAGACACTATGAGATGTGTCTGAATATTTCAACTTGGCCTACATTGTCCCTTCTGTTCCAAAATAATTCCTAACACTACCCCCCCAACCCCCCGCCCCAGGAGACACCCAATCTTCTCCAGGGAGTATGGCAGGTATTTCCAAAGCGGAAGATTTAAATTGTTCTCTCCCCCACTGACCCATTCTGCACAGCTAGAGTTAGCAGCAGGAGGGCCAAGGGGAAACGGCTCTGGTTTGGAGACTTCTCAGTGCCAGCACCCTGCGAAGACTTAATGTGTTGTTTATTCTCACGTCAGCTTCCAAGGAAGGGGGCAAATCTTAAGTGGCAACATTCTGATGGATGTAATCCTTTTTCAAACACAGATACCTCTGCTAATGTAGACAAATGCAATGCAAAAAAAATAAAAAGAAGAAGAAGAGGGAAACAGCAACCAGAGGAGAAAAACTCTGCCTTCTGTCAACAGCGCCCTCAGGCTAGAACACATAGCAAAGCATTAAGTAATTTAATCTCCAAAAGGCAGCATTCTGGCATTAAGAGGGCGCGGGGGTCTCTTGAATCGGGGGACACACCCAGGGCAGTGAGAGATGGGTTTAGTGGGCCAGGAACTCACAGGCCCAGAAGGAAACCCAGGGCGTTGCCCAGGCCTCCGGGGCCTGCCCCAGAGCCAAGCGCTGAAGGCTGACACCCGGGAGTCCTTCCCAGCCACCGGCCTGGGGTCCCGGCTGGACAGCTGAGGCTCTGGGTGGAAGCGCGCCCCTCCCCGCCGGCTCTTTGGGGGATCCGTGCAAGAGGCGACTGAACCCTGATGCTAATCAGGCGGCTCTGAGTGAAGGGTGACGCCGGCGCCGGCTCCACTCTGGCCAGGCCGCGCCGTCCTGGCCACAGATCTGTCCCAGCGATAAGCAGGGAGCTGCGCTGACGCCCCGGACCCTTATCCTGCAGCCCCCGACGCGCTCAGAGAGAGGGGCTGAGTGATGCCCCCGCCCAGAGTCCCCCGGCAGAGGGGAGGGTGCCTTGTGGCGCCCCCGCAGACCTAGTCCTCACTGCTGCAAGGAGAGGAGCCCCCGCCGCCCTCCCGCCGCCAGCCCCTCCAGGCTGCCCCTTCCCCCCCTCCAAGCTCACTCATGCAGCTTTCATTAACTCCCTCGGCCGGCAATTTCCATCCATTTGACGACAGATTAGAAGTGGAATTCAAAAAGAAAGTCACTTGACCTCCCATAATGTGCTTCTCTTAATTACATTAAAGATTTTCAAATGTAGCCATACTGGGTTTGACAGGTAAGGTTTTAATCAACTTCAGGTGGCCACTTTTAAGTGCTCCCGGACTGGGGCCGCAAGGTTGGCATCACCTACGCTCCCAACGTGGTTCTAATTTAAATGGCTAATTCTGACACGAAGAGAAGATGAGAGCCCGCAGAGGCCCCGCCGTGGAGGAGGCAGGGGTGATTTCTAAATTAGGATTAATGCAGCACGCTGAAGCATGGTTGGAGGTTGGCGCAAGTAAATAACATTTATCCTTTGTATACGTCTGCATATAATTACAGTAAAGTTTTCTTGTGTGTTAAACTATACAAACTCTTCAAAAGTGGGTGCCTAATGTCTTTTTCTAAAGCTGTGTTATTATTTTGGTCAAAAGTTGTTTACATTAAACAAATTCAATTTACCAAACTTTGACATGTTTGCACAACTGCATATAATTTATGCTGGAAGCCTGAAACATGACTTTCAAATGAACTTTCTTGGTTCTAACTTGGATTGGGGTTTGAACGTTTAGGTGCAGTGGCTTGCTAGACCCAGGTTTTATAAGCCAATTTCACTGATTTCGTTTTCCTCTCCTGAAGTCTTTTAATCATTCAGTAAATGTGTATTCAGCATGTACTGTGGTCCAAGAATGCTGGGTATTCCGGCTATAATGATCAGCAAAAAAGGATATGGTTGCTGTCCTGAGGAGCTTAAAGATTACTTAAGGAAGCAGAGAAGCAAAATAACACAGGAAGACAAGTTAAACTGCATGGAAAACAAGGGCTAGGAAGAAGAAGTACAGGCTGCTTTGAGGATCCACACGACAGCAAGATTTGGTCTTGCCTGGGAGGAAGGCTGCCCCGAGGGAGGTGATGACATGAGCTATGGAGGATGAGAAGGACAAAGTTAACCAGGTTACTAAGCGAAGGGATCTCAAGTGTTACAGACAGAGAAAAAAAATCATGCGCAAAGCCCCCTGATGGATGGAGAATGCCACTTAAGAGGGACTAACAAAGGTGAGTGGAAGTGAGAGTGGGGACAAGGAGTGTGTGTGAGGGATACTGATGGTACAAGATGGAGCCGGGGAGTAGGTCGTGTCCAAGGCTACACAGGGTGGCGTAGGCCATGTTAGGGAATGTGGTCTTTACCCTAAAAGCAAGACTAAGCCAGTGCGTGGTTTGAAGCAGGAAGATGACCTGATTTGTCTGTATTTTGCAAAGATCTGTTGAAAGGGGAGAGTACATGGGGTCAACAGTTGATGGAGGTAGGCTAGTTTGAAGGCTATTATAGCAGTTCAGAATTACAAAAGTAAAAGCCATGAACAAGATATGGTTTGAACTAGGGTGCCGGTGATGAAGATGAGAGTGGATGGCTTTGAGAAATAGTGAGGGAGCATGGCTTGGAAAGTCAGGAAGGACTGGTCAACTCAGGTTTCTGACATGCATACCTGCAGGGTGACAGTGCCACTCGCTGAGATCTCAGAGGTCCCTGAAGAACCAGCTGTGCTCACAAGGAATGTGAGGGGCCTTTGAGGCATCTGAGATGTGTCAAGAAGGCAGAGGCAAATATTTCCCTGGAGCTCAGAGGACACATCCTGAGTGCACACGGGTGTTAGATGAAACTGGGGATGTGAATGAGACCTGTATGAAAGAAAAATTAGACTGCCAAGAAGAAAGAGCCTTGGGCTCAGCCTCGAGGCATTTCAACATTGACTGGGTGCGTAAACATAGATGAGCTGTACAGAGATGGTGTGAGAGTGACCAGGAAGGTGGTCAGAAAGCCACATGGGCCACAAAAGCCAAGGAAGGCAGTGTTTCAAAAGGAAGTGAACAATGGTTTCTAACACTACTAAAAGGACAAGTAAGATATGCACTGAAAGGTCCACTGGATTCAGCAACATGGAGGGAATTAAGCTAATGACAGAATAATGGGACCAAAAAGCACACTGATCCCAACCGGAATAAGTTGCTGAATAAGCTAAAGATAAAGAAATGGAGACTATGGGACTAGACAAATCTTTGAAAAGTCTGACACTAAAGAGGGAAGAGAAAGGGCCAAGGAGGCCTTTGGGTAGAGTAGTACTTTCTGTGTCAAAAGGAAGAAGACAGAGTTCTCAAAATCTGATGGGAACAATTGTGTTGTGAGGGAGCATTGACTATGCAAGATAAGGAAAAAATGACTCTGCTTCCCCCGGGGTGGGGGAGGAAATTGATGGCACCCATCACGTGGGTGGAAGAGCTAACCTTAGATAGGAGAAAGTCTTGACTAATGTTGCTGTATGTTCCTGGAAGACAAGGAATCTCTTGGGGATGGAGTGAGCATTTCTTTTCTCAACAGACCAGTAGGTGCCCCACAAGGATGGAAGTTTTGTCACTGACACTGGTTAAGGTCATCAAATGTCTTCCTTGGGCGAGATGCAAAGCGCTCAGCACTTTGGAAGAAGGGGAGAAATAGGTCATGCCCAGGCCCGCTGGTGTCCAGGAGATGTGTCCGGGAGGTGTGCCCCGAAGCCCAGCAGCACTGGCATTACACTGGCACTCATGACCTTTTGGTGAGGGAGGGCTACAGCCAAGGTGAGTGACGACTGTGGGGTATCTGGATGAGGAGATGGCATTTTGGTCTGTTTTTTACATTTTTACCTCTTTTCTAGCTTTTTAGGAATATGCTACCCATTGAGCAACAAATATCTATTAATACACTGTGTTCAGCCACCCTTGGCCTCGTGGGAAGGGAAAATGTAAAAAGCATAACTGCTGTCTTTGCATAACTCACAGTGCATTTGGAGAACTAAGACAAACATATTTAATATAAGAGCAGTAACTCAGCCGGAGTACTCCCAAGATTAGGAAGCAAGGGGCTGGTCAGGGAGGGCTTCTTGGAGGAGGCAGAACCTGCACTGCGTGGTGGGTTAAGTGGGATTTGGATAGGCACTGAGCAGAGGGCAGGGCACGGAGCTCCATTTCTATACCACACTTAACTGGTTTTCTAATAGTAAAAATATTTCATTGAAGAAAAATAGAAAACACATAAAAATATAAAGAAGACAAAAATCTTCTGCTGTATCAGTAACCAGAAATAAATATGATTTATATCTGGGTGATTTCTCTCCTGTTCTTTTCTCTAATTGTGTGTGTGTAGGGGTGTTTATGCATGCATGTATACACACACATAGCCATGCACACCCAAAGGGAACATAAATCTGTTTACCCTAGTCTACTGTTTCCTAGACAGCTTTCTGGTTTTCTGATTTGAAGACTGATGGTTGTTTTGTATCACACATGTGCATAATATAGAAATGCAATCTCTCTACAATCCCAGCTCCAGAGACAACTACATCTGGTCATTGGAGGCACCTACAGTGGGGTTGGGCCCAGGGTAGGTGCCGAAGCAACTCTATGGGGATGGATTTATTGACTGACCAGTTGGATCACAGACCCAATAATCAAAGGACACACCTCCCAGACTGCAAGCAGGCCCTTCCTTCCCAGGCTCTAGGGGTAAGACATTTAGAGACTGGTATTTTCCCGAAGTTGGAATAAGCAGGGAGAAAGCCCCCATATTTCCATTTGGTATAAATTTCTAACTTCTTTTAGACTCGACCTTATAATTCTACCTTATACTGTGAGTGACAAGACTGCTCCTGAGATAAAGACTTAATGATTCTGGCTTAATCTGTCTATAAAAGACTCTTTTCCCCTGAGGGGGAAAGTATCCGAGGACAGGATACCAGCAGGAATCAGAATTCAACACAAATGGTTCAAGTGAAAAACTTTCAGGAAAGATCTATTTAAAGGGCAGGGCTAGAGGAACCATATAGGTATGTTGAGGCACCCAGAGACCAGCAAAAAGAGGAAGCTGTTACCACTGGGGCTGAAGGGCCAAAGGGAGAAAATTGTTAACAGTGAGAACTAGAGTCTTGGAGGAAGGTTCATCTCTTCCTCCTCCCAGGAGACAGGTAACTAGCACAGATTTGCTGCACAGAGCCAAGAGCTGATTTCATTGCATTCTGGAAACAGGGGGAGACAGGCCCTGACCCAATCTCAAAAGACCTAAACGGCCTTGAGTAGGAGGACTGAGGCCAACCAGGTGGGACAGAACACAAGAACCTCATCTCTTTGCAATTGACCTGGTAGTTCTCAAACTTGGTTCCTGGGCCAGCAGCATCAGCATCACCTGGGAACTTGTGAGAAATGCAAATTCTCAGGCCAGACCCCAGACCTACAAAATCAGAAACTCCAGTGGGGCCCAGAAATCTGTTTTACCAAGCCCTGCAAGCTGCAGTTTGAGAACCACTGCCCTAGGCTAATAGATTTCCTTTGAAAAGAGATCTAATGAGCAACACCTGGAAGGGATGAGCCAGCCCAGCCAAGGCAACCGATTAGCCATGTGCAGGCCTCCCCTCCCTCCTGCCCTCCCCCTGCTACAGGAGGCTGGAATCTGGGAAGTGAGGAGGCTTTTGTGAAAGATCAATGCCTGAAATAAGCTCTCTGAAGCTCTCGCCGCGTCCGGGCAGAAATAGCTGCTCTGGGACTCCAGGGGGGATATTTTAGAATGATAGAGGCTCTGTTACCAGCAGCCCCTGCCTCTGAGGACTCTCTCCTCACTCTGGCAAAAGAATGGACATGATCAGGACTCTGCTATTGCTAACACCACTGGGAGATGATGTATTTCTGCTAATGGCACCTTCTGTCACTACAGAGAAGCTGCTCCAGCTTCCTCTTGTCCCGCAGAGAATCTGGCAGCCTCCAGAAGATGTAATAGAGACCTGAGGACATTTGGAAGATGCACTACACAGGAAGGGTGTTTTCAATTTGATTTACCTTCCGTCTCCTACAAGGAACCCGTAGTTAGCACCACACTGTATCATGAGCCCAGCACGCACCAGGACTGGGCCTGGGGGAGACAAAATAACCCTTGTCAAGGATGCGAAGGGCGATCACACAGATGCTCGTGCCTGGCTCCTCCACAGACACAATCACTGAGAATTAGCTTAAATACGGTAGGAGGGACTCAGCATGGAAATGGGGAAATGACACAAGGATATTTTATGGCCAGAGACCAGTCAAGGTTCCCATTCACTGTGTGAAGAACCAATAGTTTGTGAATTCATTTTCCATATGCTATTGACAGGGTTACGGTGAAAGCAATTATTTGGGGGTTAAGTTAGACCTTAAGCTTTTAAGTGCAGTGAATGAGAATATTCAAGAAGCTTAGGTTTCTACTGCAAAAATGTACCGTACCCCAAATTGGAATACCTCTTAAATGTCAGATGTGGTCACATTTACTCATAGGCACTGACAGCTATTGAAAGCATAAGAATGATTTCAAATGGAGGTCACATCAGTATCAAGAAGGCTTGCACGGACTCATCCAACAAATGCTTATTGGCCACTGTATTAGTTTCCCAGGGCTGCTGCAACAAATTACCGCAAACTTGGTAGCTTAAAACAACAGAAACGTGTTCCCTCACTGTTCTGGAGGCCGGAGGTCTGAAATCAAGAAATTGGCAGCGCTGAGCTCCCTCCAAGGGCTGCAGGGGAGACTCTGTCCTTGCCTCTCCCAGCTTCTGGTGACTGCAGTCATTTCTTAGCTCAGGGCTACATAACTCCAGTCTCTGCCTGTCTTCTCAGGGTCTTCTCTCCTGTGTTGGTTTCCCTTTCTTTTGTAAGAACTTGTCCTTGAATTTAGAACCCACCCTAATCTAGGAAAGTTTCATCTTGGGCTCCTTAATTACACGTGCAAATGCCCTTTTTCCAAATAAGGCCACATTCACGGGTTCCAAGTGGACATATTTTGGCATGGGGGATGGGGGCGGTTATTCAGCATATTACAGGCACTCACCATGAACTTGGCATTGTTCTAAAACTTTGGAATACATCAGTGGAAAGAAAAAGTAAAAAATGCTGTCTTTGTGGAGTATAAATTCTAGTGGGAGGAGACAAATGATAAACACTTAGCATAATAAATAAATGTAGTTTCTTAAAAAGTGGTAAGTGTTCTGGAAAAAGAAAATGTAGAACAGGGTGAAAAGGGGGCCTTGACTGCTGAGTGACACGGGTGCAGGGCAGTTTGCATGTTAAGTACAGGAGTCCGGGCAAGGCTCACTGAAAAGTAAGATTTCAGCAAAAACATAGTGAAAGTAAGGTCATTGGCCAAATGGATATCTGAGAGAAGAGACTTCTAGGCAGAGAAATTAGCCTAGAGCAGAAGCTTGCTTGTTATATTCTAGAAACAGCAGTGTGCTTGCGAGAGGTTGGAAAGGAGGCGTATGGGAGAAAGGCAGCCAGAGACATGAGGCGGGGCAAGGCCTTCCGGTGAAATGGAGGCCAGCGTGGGGTTCCCACATAGGGAGCGGCCCACAAACACAGCCCTTGTCTTTCCACCCATCTACTCATCTGTTCAAAAATTCAGCCCATTTTCATGACCCTGGCAAGGACCTGTCAGGAAAGAGAAGGAACACTCACCTGAGATTTTTAAAAGAAGAAACTATTTACTGGGGTATGGGCAAGACAAAGGAAACCAATGGGAGTGCTGGAGCAGCCAGGTTATAAAGAGCAGAAATCCATGACCTAGACCCTGTGAGATCCTCCAAAGCCGTGGACAGAGGGGGAAGGGCTGCCTGGCACCAAAGACTGTGGTCCTGGATGGACACAGCCAGAGCTACAAACCTGCAGGGTGGGATTGGGAGAAGTAATATCCCTACTTCTCCCTCCTTGTCCAAACTCAATCAGAAGCGAGAGGACAATGGAGCCTGGGTGGTTCAGGGCCGTGCCAACTCGCCAGGACACAGAGCAAGGTAAAGAATACAGATCTGGGGTGACACACAGGGACTAGGCAATACAGCCAAGCCTAGCACCATCCCTGGAGATTCTGTGCAGCGTAGAATGGCGGTTTTTGCCTGCATGGGGCTTGCATTCTGGTGGGGGACAGACATTAAAGAAATACAGTAAAAATAAAAAGCAGGCAGATCCTGGAAGAAATCACATCCATATTTGGAAGAAAGGAATAGTGTAAAGCTTTTCACCTAAGGGTAGATACCAAGCTGCACCTTGTTGAGGCAGCTAAAATTCTGATAGAAAACACACAGACATTCTGGCTTGAATAATCAGAAGAGAGATACAAACTGTCCATGATGACCTGGGAAAAGGGCCTGAGTTTATTAACACGTCAGTCCCATGATTTACTACAGCCAAAAGGGCTGAAAATGTGTGCATCCACCTCAGGAAGTATGTGAGGATGAGTCAGGCTACCTCAAGCGGCCCTTATGCAAAACCTGAGCACAGAACCTCACCACTGGTAATGCCTTGGCAGTTCCATATGCCACACCTTCAGTTAGAGAACAAAGGCTCTCAGGATGAGAAGACATTAAAGGTCAGGTAGTCCAACAACTCTGCATGATGAAGAAGCTCTCCCATAAATGACTTTAAGTACTTCTTGAAGTGGGAAACTTACTAACTTTCAAAAGAGCTCCAATTATTAAAAATACCTTCTTTACACTCAACTGCATTTCACCATATGGTATCTTTCACCTAAGGTTATGAAATTGCTAGAAAAGTCCTAAAGGAGACCCAAAAAATCATCCTAAGAGAAGCTAGGAAGGCTCCAACATGAGAATGACCTCTTTGCCTTTCTCTTTTCAATAATGAAAAGTCAAAGCCCTCTGGGAAGACTAAAACTCACAACATGATATGATTAAAAAGTATAGAGTCAAAAGGGTAGAAGGACCCTTAAAAAGTTAAACATAGAATTACCATGTGACCCAACAATTCCAATTCTAGGTATGTACCCAAAAGAATGGAAGACAGGTACCCAACAAGTACATACACAAGCACGTCCATGGCAGCACTATTCACAATAGCCAAAAGGTGGGAATGTCCCAAATGTCCATCGAAAGATGAATGGCTAAACAAAATGTGGTATATCCATACAAGGGAATATCATGCACTTGGAAAAAGGAATGAAATACTGATACATGCAACAATGTGGATGTAAAGAAAACATGCTAAGTCAAAGAAGTCAGATGCAAAAGGTCACATATTGTAAGACATTATTTATAAGAAATATATAATTTTACAATTATATTTATAATATTTCTAAGAAATAGATAAATCTATGGAGACAAAATGTAGATTTGTATTTGCCAGGGGCTGGGAGAAAGGGGGAATGGGGAGAAATTGCTTAATGGGTTAGAGGCTTTACAATGAATGTTTACAACTAGATAGAGCTGGTGGTCACACAACACTATGAATGTACTAAATGCTAGTGTATTTTCACTTTAAATGGTTAATTTTATATGAATTTCACCTCAATAAATTACTTTTTTAAAAGGGAATGGGGATAGTAGGGTGAGGATAGAGATACATATATATAGTCATCAAATTCTGCCATACTAGAACTTTGGATTGGAAAGGTACAAATTTAGAAGTAACAAAAAAAAAAAAAAAGCCAACTTTACTACCAGGTAACAAACCTAAGGACCTAATTACACCAAGAGGTGGCACAGAATGAAAATAAAAATCAGTTCAGAAGGGTACAGAACAGCACTTCTTAAACAATAAGCAGTTATTGTTTAATATTAAATTTCCCATCCATAATAAACACGCACTTTTGTAAAATAAAAATGAATTACTAGGACTTCTGTCTTCCTCTGAAAATACAGAAAGTTGGAAAGACTATCACCCATGAATTAATAAGAAAAAGTTGGATAATTTGCAAAATTATTACTTTTCTTTATCCTATCAGGGCTCTGAGGCAGCAGGAAGAAGACAGGGCCCTCATCGATTGGATTTGAAGAGTTCAGATAAAATTTTCAATAGATTGCTAAAGGCCAACTGTGGGCTGGCATGAGAGAATAGAAGCCTTTGGAGCTGCAGACATAGGGGAGTTCAGACCCACTCTTTTCCAAGGACCTCTCTTTGTACCCCCAGAGCGAGACTGGGGTCCAGGGAAAGCTAACCTCAATGGTGCAGTCCTGGAGGAGAAAGCAGGTGCTGCTACTGGAAAGGCAAAGAGCTCCTCACAATTACTTCTCCCCCCAATTACTTGGAAAGAGACAGCATATCCTGTCATGCAGGGGGCCTACTACATCTGGGGGAGGGGTGCAAGAATAAAACCTTCAACCTCCAGGGAAGGAATAGGAAGTGATCCTGGACCCAGACTACTGGAGGTCTCCTACAGCTGAGGGAGGGGGCCATCAATGAGGAAGACCCACCCATTTAAAGCAAAGAACATTACCAGAAATAAAGAAGAATACTGCGTAATGATAAAGAGGTCATTTACCATGAACACATAGCAATCCTAAATGTATATGTACTTAACAACAGAGCTTCAAAATACATAAAGCAAAAAGTTACGAAACTGAAAGAAAAAATAGACAAATCCATGATTACAGCTGGAGACTTCATCACTCATCTCTCAGAAATCAATAAAATAAGCAGACACAATCAGTACAGATATAGAACACCTGGACAATACTATCAGCCAACTTGATCTAACTGACATTATAAAGCCTCATGTGAAACAACAGCAAAAATATACATCCTTTTAAAATACATGTGGAACATTCACTAAAATAGGCCATATTCTGGGCAATAAAACAAATTTCAACAAATTTAACAAAGTTTAAATCATGAGGAGTGTGTTATCTAACCATGAAAAATTAAACTAGTAATGAATGTAGAAAGATATCTGGAATATTGCCAAATATATGGAAATTAAATAATGTGGGTCTAAAGAACACATGGGTCAAAGGGGAATGTAGAAAATATTTTTAACCAAATGAAACAAAATATAATAAAATGTGTGGGATGTACCTAAAGGAGTGCTCAGAGGGAAATTTATAGCATTAAAAATACTTATACTAGAAAAGAAGAATGGTGTCAAATCAATAATCTAGGTTTTCATCTTAAGAAACTAGACAAAGAAGAGCAAATGAAATGCAAAGCCAGCAGAAGACAGAAATTATGACTAAAGCAGAAATCAATAAAATCAAAAAGAAAATAATGAAAAAAAAAAAACACAGTACCAAAATCTGGTCCTTTAAAAAAAAATCAATACAACTAATAGACTTCTAGTCAGATTTAATACGAAAAACAAGAAAGAAGACACAATTATCAATATCAAGAATGAAAGAAGGGACATTAATACAGATACTACAGATATTAAAATGGTAAGAATATTATAAACTTTAGTCCTCAAAATCCAGCAACTTAGATGAAGTCGTCAAATCCCTTTGAAAACACAACTACCAAAGATCATCCAAAAAAGAAATTGGCAACCCGAACACTCCTGTATCCATTAAAGAAATTATATATGTAGTTAAAAATCTTTTGACAACAAAACCAACGAAAACTATAGGCCCAGATATATTTTCTAATGAATTCTCCAAACATGTAAGTACAGAAAATTACTAACTCCATACAGACTCTTCCAGAAAATGAGAGAGAACATTTTTTAAAATTCATTTTATAAAGTATTATACTGACATGAAAACCAGAGAAAAATATTTCAAGAAAAGAAAACTATAGACCACTTTGGAGAGCTGAAGCAGGGGGAGAATCACTTGAGGCCAGGAGTTTGAGACCAGCCTGAACAATGTAGCAAGACCCTGTCTCCACAAAACACAAGAAAAATTAGTAGGGCATGGTGGCATGTGCTACTTGAGAGGCTACTTAAGAGGCTAAAGCAGGAGGATTGCCCAAGCCCAGGAGTTCCAGGCTGCAAAGAGCTATGATGGTGCCACTGCATGCCAGTCAGGGCAACAGAGTGAGACCTAGTCTCTTAAAAAACAAACAAACAACAGCAACAAAAACAAAAACTATAGAGCAATATTCATTATGAACATAGATTAAAAAATCCTCAACAAAATATTAACAAATCAAATTTAGCAATATATTTAAAGCACATCATTACCAAGTAGAGTTGACTCTAGGAATGCAAGGCTGATTCAACATTCAAAAATCAATCAGTGGAATTAATCATATGCACAGATTAAAGAAGATAAACTATATACTCACCTCAACAGATGCAGAAAAATATTTGAAAAGATTCAACATTATTCATGATAAAAAAATTCAGCAAACTAAATACAAAAGAGAACTTTTTCAATTTGATAAAGGGCATTTATAAAAAAAAATCTATAACTAACTTGATACCTATTTGTGACAGACTGAGTGTTTTCCTTTCAAGACTGGGAATAAGGCAAAGATATCTGCTTCCATTATTCCTATTTTACATACTACTGTGAAATTATGGTACTAAGTCGCTGTGGCTCTAAGTACTATGGTTTTAAACTGTGGAATAAGGCAATAAAAAGAAGTAAAGAACATACAGATCGAAAAGGAGGAAATAAAATAGTCTGTACTTATATGTAATATAATTGCTTGTTTTGAAAAATCTCAATTTACAAAATCACTCCTAGAAATAATAAGTGAGCTTAGCAAAGTCATAAGAAACAACTGTATTTCTATAAACTAGTAATGAATAATTGGAAATTGAAATTTAAAAACTAATTCCATTTATAATAGCACAAAACATAAAATATTCACATATAAATCTAACAAAGTATGAACAAGATTTATATGCTGAGAACTATAAAACACACATGAAAAATGTTAAAACAAGCTAAATGAATAGAAAGAGATACAATGTTCATCGACTCAGTATTGTTAAGATGCCAATTCTCCCCAAAATGCTCTATACATTCAACACTATATCAATTAAAGTCCCAACAAAATTATTTATAGAAATCAACAAGCTAATTGAAGGGAAAGGAAAAGGAATTAGAATAGCCAAAACAATTTTGCCTAAGAAGTACAAGATCAGAGGACTTACACTATCTGATTTCAAAATACACTATACAGTGACTAAAACAACAAGATATTGATGAAAGGATAGACATATAAATCAATGAGACAGAGAGTCCAGGGACAGACCCCACATGTATACATGGCCAATTGATTTTTGACAAAGATACAAAAGTAAGTTAATGGACAAAGGATAACCTTTTCAACAAGTGAAGCTGAAAACAATTCAATACCCATATGCAAAAAATAAAAAAAAACCCACAAACCTTGACTTATACCAGGTACCATATAGAAGCAATAACTCAAAATGAATCAGAGGCTTAAATACTAGAGCTGTAAAACTTTGAAAGTAAAACAAGAGAAAATCTTTGTGATCTTTTATTAGCCAAGACGTCTTAGATATGATACCAAAAGTATGATCTATAGAAGAAAAAATTGATAAAAGTGGGTTTTGTCAAAATTTAAAACTTTTGCTCTTTGAAGACACTGTTAATAAAATGAAAAGGGAGGCTACAGACTGGGATAAAATATTTTCAAAACACATGTCTGATAACTGACTTGTATCTAGATTATATAAAGAAATCTCCAAACTCAATAAAAAGAAATCAGACAACTCAGTTTTATAAATAGACAAAAGATTTGAATAGACATTCACCAAAGATGATGTGTGAACTGCAAATAAGCACATGAAAAGGTGCTCAACATCATTAGTCATTAAGGAAATGCAAATTATGACCATAATGAGATACCACTGCATGCCTATTGGAATGGCAAAAGTTAAAACTAAATCAAAAACAACAAGATACTGACAATATCAAGTTATGGAAAGTAAATAGAACTGGAACTTTCCTACATTGCTGGAAGCAATGCAAAATAGCAAGCACAGCCAGCCACTTTGGAAAACAGTCTGACAATTTCTTATACAGTTAAACGCACTTAGGATAAGACTCAATCAATCCCACCTCCAGGTAGTTACCCAAAAGAAATGAAAATGTATGTCCACACATAAATTTCATGTCCACACAAAAACTCTACATCAATGTTAACAGCAGCTTTATTGATAATCAACAAAATCTGGAAGCATCCTAAATGTCCCTCAACTTACAAATGGATAACAAACAATGGTATATCCATACAATGGAACACTACTCAGCAATAAAAAAGAATGAACTACTGTTACATGCAACAAACATAGATAGATCTCATATGCATTACGATAAGTGAAAAAAGCAGACTCCAAATTATTGTATGATTCCCTTTACCTCTCAAAAAGGCAAAATTTTAGGAACAGAAATTGAATCAATGTTGCCAAGAAGTAGGGACGATGGGATTGGTTGACTGCAAAGGGAAAGGAGGTAATTTGGGGGGAAGATAGCTGTTGCTTATCTTGATTGTTACTATAATTATCAGGCCATAAATGTTTTTCCAGACTTCTAGAACTCTGTACTAAAGATAAATTTTACCGTATGTAAATTATTCCTCAATAAACTTGAATAAAGTAGATCTCTACTTTTCTCCTTGGTACTATCTTGGAAAGAAATCTACTAAGTAAAAAAAAAAAACACAGTGGAAGAGTAATGATGGATTATGTCTTCCCAGTTACATGAAAAACTTAGGGGTGGGGGGTAGGATGTTGAAATACATTATGTGTAAAATATGGAATGATTTTAACAATAGTTACTTCTGTTAATGAGCATTTAATATGTAATATTTTTGTATTAAAAATAGTTTCTAAAATGAATTACTAGATATGGTAATGTTACATTCCTTTAAAACTTTCTGAATGCTTGCTTGTAATTCCTGTACTTATCTCATGGACATGTATTAATTTTCAGACTGGCACCAGTCCAGGGACAACTTTGAGTAGTACTGATATAGATAATTTCCTGGAATAACAATGTAATATATAATTTCAAAATTAAAAATAAACAACAATGGGAAGTAGTATAATGTATAATATAAAATAATGTGTAATTTTTATTAAATTCATCTATTCCCTTTCAGTATATGTAGTGTTCCTAAGCAACAAAAGATTATAAAGAAATATGTAAGATATAATCCTATTTTTATTTCTAAATATACACCTTTCACATACATATAGAAATAAAATTCTAGCAGTTAATATATCAAAATACAAGTGTAAGTAGTTGTTGTTTCTATATAGGCTTATTACATTAAGATTCATTTTTTTCCTTGGTATTTATTTTCTAACTTACCTGTAATACACATGCATTACTTGTATAATGAGTAAAAAAGGTCTCTACTTAGTAGGTCAAGAGAAAGATTTGGAGTCCACCTTTCCACAGAGGCCAAGACCGATAGGTCCTTTCACAATATGTCAGTAGAAGTTCCTGGAAGACCAAATTCTAGACTGCTTCTTCTAGAAAGTTCTTCATTTCAAACTCATATTTGCTACATTCCTTCTACATGTGAAGCACTATACCAGGAACCTCAGAGGACACAAAAGGACATGAGAAATGGCCTGTGGCTTCCAAGACCTCTGAGTATTTTGGGCGTGGTAAGGAGGGACTGAAGTCCCCAGAGGCTCTGTGGGAGAAGGAAACTCAAGATCAGCTATCAACACTGTTGACATTTAATTAATGGGATGGGAGGATGAGAGAGTTGAAGATGTTCTAGGAACAGGGACCACAGGAGTGGGGACTGTGAGACCTCAGCCCACTGTGACTAGGATGCAAGTGCATGTGTGGGCTGGGTGGGTTATTTGGAACTTGTCAATGACATTGGAGAGAGCCGTGTAAAAATAGTGCCAAGGTTTTAGCAATTTGGGCATAATGTGTGCGGTAAAGGGGTTGGAGTGAGACTTTTTAAGTAAGACAATGAAGAAAAGGGAGAGATAGAAGAGGAGGGATGGAGTTTGGAGGAGGGGATGCAAGGAACTAACACTAGGCAGGGCTTTCTTTTTTTCTTTTTCTTTTTTAAAGAATCAATTAAACTTCATTTTTCAGGTGCGAGAAGGCGCTAACAGTAAGGGGAGATATAAGGGATGCAGTGAGTTTGTCCAGGATGGGGAGTTGCTGGTGGAAGGACTGATGGAGGCAAGGAGAGGAAGATTTCAATTTTTGGCTATAACGAAGTTCCCAAACTTTCTCCATTCACAGTGACCCAAGTGTCTCAGTAATGTTTTTCATGGAGAGTTCATAGATGCCCCCTCCCCACAATACCTAAGAGTTCAATTTTATGCAACAATTTAGTAAGTATTTATATCCTAATAAATTAATAGCCATTTGATAAAAATAATAGGCATAAATTGAAAAAAAAAATTTATTTCATTCTTCTAGGCTCACCCTTATTTACCAAGGGGATGTGTGTACCTGTTGGGCCTTGCACAACCTCCTAAGCCTTGGAGTCTTCCATCCCGGGCAGCAGTGCCACCCGCGTTCACTGTTCCACATTGAGTTCATACAACACGTGCTTTTTATCAGAGCAACTACCAAAAAACAACTGCAACTTTGCAAAAATGAGATATTTTCAAAAGAAACATAGCATGGTCTAATGCTGAAACTGTGAATTACCTGAGCTGGTAATTCACACAGCATCTGCCAGATATCGCATGTTGCTGTGTGGCCTTTAAATGTTTAAAATCTCCTGTAGCATCCCTGTGAGTCTGCTGTAGCACTCTGGGGAGTCTCGGTGCACAACTTGGTTTAGGAATACAGGGAGGCGGGGTGGGTGGGAGGAGAGAGAGAGAGAGAGAGAGAGAGACTGATTTTGGACACTAGGCCTCCTAAGGTGGAGAGGGGATATTGAGCAGGCTCAGAAAATTAAGTGTCCAGGTCATCCTCTGGTGGTTCTCCAGGTGTTGCACCCCTTCATCTCACTAATTTCCATTTGTAGTTAGGATCTCAGAGCTAGAAAGCTGTGCTAACCAGATCCAGCACAGCACAGCCTAGAGAACTCAATACCATTTCAGGATTACCAGTTCTTACCACCCCAGCTTACCTGCAGGGTGTGAAAGTCCTCAATTAATTTGCCCCATGACTCATTAACTAGGGGAAATCATTTAAGTGCACACTAGCTAAACATTGACCAAGGTCACCATTTAACCTTCAGGGGAAAATGACCCTCTACCAAGCACTTGCATATGGCCAAATTGTGCCAGAGGCCCCGGAAATGCCAACATCCCATTCCTAAAATATGTCCTAGGATTGCTTGACTCAGGGCCTAGAGATGCTGGGGAAGTGTCAGGAGCCAGTAAAAGGGGGAATTTGGGGGTGAGGGTCTTGGTGGGAGGGAGGTACAAGTAAGGAACTTGCATGGCAAATAAGGAACACCAGGGAGGCAACCTCTGGGTGGGGGGCATGCTGAGCACCCTTAGGTGACTGAGTGAGCTGCCAAGGGCCCTGAGGACCACAGGCTAACAAGGAGTGAGGTGTACAATGCCCAGATCTCACCTCTCTCCAGGACACCCCATCTACTTTCTGATCCTTCAATTAAAGGCATGCAGGGGAACTGGACAAAGTACAGAGACTCTGTCAAAGGGAAGGGAATCAATCTTTATGTAGAAAGGTTAATAGAGCCTAAGTTCAGCCCAGAAACAAGTCCATGCATAACTTACTATATATACAAAAATTTTACAAACACACACACAGAACATGTTTCTTTCAGAGGAACAGTTTGGAGTAGGCAGAAGAGAACTTCTGAAACACCAAAATGAAGGATACTGAGTCCTTGCTATTGTACAAACAATAGAGCAGATATTATTTTACAGTTGAGTAATATCTACCATTTCCTAATTTGTTCAAAGTCACGCAGCAAGTAAACGGTGGCAGTGAATCCACCCAGTTCCTACAGCTGCATTTTGTCTCCTTCATTCTCTTACAAAGATGTAGTAGTTTTATGTGTGGTAGAATACACATAACATAAAAGTTACTATCTTAACCATTTAAAAATATAGAGTTCAGTAGTGTTAAACACATTCACATTGTTGTGCAACCAATCTGCAGAACTCTCTCTTCCAAAACTGAAACTCTGCACCCACTGAACAATAACTCCCCATTTCTTTCTCTCCCCTGCCCCTTGCAACCTATGCTACTTTCTGTCTTTATGAATTTGATTACTCTAAGTATCTCATACTAGTGGAACCATACAGTATTTATGTTTTTGTGACTGCCCGATTTCACTCAGCATAATGTCTTCAAGGTTCCTCCCTGTTGTAGCATGTGTCAGAATTGCCTTCCTTTTAAAGCTGAATGATATTCCATTATATGTTGATGCCACATTTTGTTTAGCCATTTATCTCTCAATGGACACTTCGGTAGCCTCTACTTTTTGGCTCTTGTGAACAACGCTGCTATGAACATGGGGGTACAAATATCTCTAAGAGACTCTGCTTTCAATTCTTTGGGGTATGTGCTCAGAGGTAAAATTGCTGGATCATGTACTATAGTAATTCTACTTTTAATTTTTTGAGGAGCTGCCACACTGTTTTCCACAGCATTTTGCATTCCCACAGACAGCGTGCAGGGGTCCCAATTCCTCCATATCCTCCTAATCTCTTTTTTATACTGCTGCCCATAAGCAACTTCACAATGCAATGGCTTCTACCTAAACCACCCATCCCCAAACCAGACCTAGCCAAAGTGAGACAGGCTTCACTCAGCTGCCCACCAACCAGCAGCAAGACATAGCTAATGCTTAAGAAAAGAAGCTCACCATCTAGTCCAAGATGGCACTGCAGGCGGTGGGTCCCCGCTGCTGGGAGGGGCTGTCCTGAGCCCTGCGACACCCCTCCTGTGCAGGCAGTGCTTAACAGGAGCCCAAGCTCGACTCTCCCGGGTATCCCAGGACATCCCCCCCACCCGCTCCCCGCCCAGTGCTCAGTTCAGTTTCCACCGCGGACATTGCCAGTGACGATGCTGAAAAGCTGTGTCAATCGCTTCTTTGTCTGAGAGAAGGACGTTTATCATTCGCTGTTCTAAATCTGAAAACATCATAACCAACCCGTGGGCGTTGGCTCACATTACACTCTGTAATTTCAGTTAGTGAGTTAATGGGAAAGACGCATTAACATTTTGTTTGTGGTTTAAAATACATATTTACACAGTTTGGCTTTTCATATCCCCAGACTTATAATTTATCCATCATTATGTTCCCTATTCTCTACTCTTAAACATTAACTGCCCTCACTGGGGTGGCGGAAGACAGGGAGGCAGGTTGCGGTTGCTCCATGCACATGGAAAGCCCATCGGCTCAAAGCAGAGAGACCTGCTCTCGCCCAGAGGTTGGGAAGGAAAAGGCTCTGGTCGAAATCTCCGAGTTAATGGGTTCACGCAGAGCTGTCGCCTCCAAACATAACAGACAAAGATGACTGAGCTGGAGCCCTGCGTCAACTCTACCATTTTATGTCCCCGAGAGCCATGACCAAGTGTGCATACCAGGGGCTCAGATTCCCACCAAAAGTGGCCACTGAGGATCCCAGGGCACTGGTAAACTCCCTACTTCATCTTCCTACTTGTTTTATTATAAAATGACTTCATTTGGTACCGTTGCATTTAATTTCTCCAACTCATTCTTAAATCACATAATGTTTCCCTGTGCTTCCTTCATGGAAGCAAGGGGAAGAAGTATTGCACAGGGGAGGGCTCAGGCTTTGGAGTCAGACAGCCCTGCGTTTAGATCCCAGCTCTGCCATTGTAGGAACTGGGTGATTCACCAACATTCTCAGTCTCAGTGATTTCCTCTGTAACAAGGTAGATGAATGGCCAGTGTTTGCACATCCTAGCACTCTACTCATTATACCTCATTTGGTTCTGCTACAATCCTGTTTAAAGCATGGCAAAAAAAAAAAAAAGTGTCTTTTTCACCTCTTGCTTCAGTGTCTTGCTTAATGACTTCCACGGAGTTAGAATTTAATAAATGTTTGGTGCATGTTGAATTAATCACAGGGACAGAATTGTCATACTCAAACTAATGAGAACAATTAGGAAGTCTTTGTCTAGAAAGAAAGCCAAAGGCTGAGAAGGAATCCTATCAGAATCAATAGAATCACAAAAAGGATAAAGAGAAAACAGTTTTCATTCCACCCCAGAATACAGGAAGAAGAAGAGAATCTTGAACGAAGAAGTAATTTTAAGATGATGAAAGAATTATGTTACTGACCTTGTAAATTCATTGCCCCAGAATGGGTACAAACTGAAATGACCAGTATATTCCAGAAAGATTTAAACTCACCAACATCAGACACATAAGGAACTGACTGGCCATTTACAAAACAAGTTTCTAGGGTGTAAGCGGGGTGCCCAGCAGATGCCTCTCTAAAGGGCCTGAGATTCCCTCCTGCCTGGCTTCCATTCAGAGATCGTGTGTCAGCTCCTCATTCCTTTCCCTTGGGACCTTCCTGCTTCCTGGAAACCAATCAGATCCTCACCCTCAAAGTCTCAGGATACATTTTCTCCAAAGAGTAGATAAACTTTAATAGAACCCTCCTAGAGAAATGAACCCCTCCTGAATCAGAGGAATGCAGCTCAGCAGGGAAGAGGAAGATACTTTGGGGAGAGAACATTCTTCACTCCAGTCATGTAGCCATCTCCTATTCCAGAGATGGAATGTAGCCATGGAAGAAGCAGAATGGAGTGTCCTGTCCTCTCTGCTGTGACCCTGTCACCCAGCCTCTGCTAGATTACAGCAGTGATGGATCACTCTCTTCTCTGCCAGGCTTAGGTGCCAGTATGAGACAGTTCTGATGTTTAGAGAATTCTTGCTATATTTTCAAATGTCGGGGAAATCAAAGTTTGTGTCATTGATCAATGGCATAATGATTGCTGGTTTATTGTTTCTTTTCTTTGGGCCCCGGTATCTTCAGCTCATTGGTCCTGCTTTGGGCCTGCAGAGTAGGACAACAGACGCTGATGCCCTCTCCTACATGAAGCCCTGCAATTATTGAACACAGTCCCTCTGACGTGTCCTTAAGTTCTTTATACTCCAGGCTAACAGTCTCCACCTCTAGCTGTGGCTGCTCTGACCACCTGGCTTTGAGAGACCCCAATCGTCCTCTCAAAATAATCCTGTGGGACTGACTTTGCAGGATAGATAGTATTTTTGTCTCCCTTGGGCCAATTACCAGCATGGGGTGTGGGATGCAAAATCTTACCCCATGCAGAAGTTAAAAAGAACACAAGGGCATGAAATTACTGCCAGAGCCTCTAGGAACCTTAGAGATAACCCAGTCCTCACTCTATTTGTAGAGCATTTGAAGGTCAGAAAGCAAATAAGTACAAAACTTGGTTGAGAGCTCAGGCCCTACAATTCCTAAAACAGAACAAATACTTCTGCCCTACACTTCTTCCCTGGATGAAGACAGCTAGTACCCGATCCTATGTGTTCCCCTGCCGTAAGGACAGCACCCCCATGTAATTCCTCCACCTGTCACTGGGGTGCACTGGCATGCCACCCACCAGTGCCAGGGGTGATTTACAGGGCCTGCCTAGGAGATAATTTTCCAAGAAAACACTGCATATAATTGGCGTTTGGTATATCTCCTCAGTGGTGATTTGTTTGTGTAGAACAAGCCAAAGAATGTCTCTCCCCACTTCTGCAAAATCTCCGGTCCCTGGCCTCAAAGTTCAGCAAGTTTCTGGCCAGAGAATGTTCTTCCTCTCCGCCCACTCAGCCTTTTTTCTGTGGTTTGCAATCTCACTTGCTAAATATACTGAGATGCCCTGTACACAGTGGTCTGCCGTTCTAGAATGTGCCTGACTTCCTTTGGCAGGGAGCATCACTCATAAATCACTGTGCTAGCAGCTGCCATCCATTTATATCCATGACCTAGCAGGACTGAAAGCTCAAGTTCTTCCACAATTATGCCTTTTTCATTGAGGTCCCTCCACGAGATTAGAACCCTCTCCCTCCCACACCTATACACAAGCATTTAGCTGTGTGGTAGGCGCAGAGGAGGGACACAGCAAACACTCACTGAACAGAGTGCTTAAAGATATTCAGGGAGTAACTTTAACCGTGGCCACTTATTTATGAGTGTTGAGTGACAATGGCAGGCCTAAGCCAAAGTGCCCTGAATACAACCTGGACGATGAGTACGATGAAGAACATTTAGAGTGGAGGAAGCCAGGGCTTGTTGCACAAACAAGCAGTGAAGTTTTCCAGCCTGGTGAATAGCTTCTGATTTTCACCAGCCCCATTGGCATGACTGCCCCAAACGAGTCCCGGAAGGATTTCCTGCAAGGTGAAGCACTCCCAATGGTGAACTGTAGGAAGCCTGAGAGCGAACTGAACTCTTTTCCAAAGACTGGGAGGAGCCCCCAGATAAACCCGCCCCACTCAGCAGGCCCCACTGGCAGTGAGGTGCTCTGAGCTCAGGAAGCACCAGGGCTTTCCTGAGAGCATGGTGTGGGGATGGAAAAGTCAGAATACATGTACTCTGGCTCCCAGTAGGGAAATTTGGTTTCATGCATGTCAAAGGCAGTCTTTAAACTTGAGAAGACTGAAAACATCAGAAATGTGAAGTATGAGAAGGAGAAAGAAAAGGTGGAAGGAGTTAGGGACCGATGCCCATTGTTGGGAACAGCTGCTGAGGACAGATGCTCATGTTTCCTCAAACATTCCTCTGTCTTCAGGTGAAATCCTTCATGAGGAAGAGGATGGGGCTGGGAATAGGGGGAGCCAGGACTGATCACTAGGAAAGATGGCAGCTGGTTGGAGCCATGCCTTCCCTGCAGACCAGAGGGATTTTCTGGGAAGGACTGTCCTCCCTTGGCTGTCCCCAGCAGCCCAGCCACTCGCAGCATTCCTCAGCAAGATGGTGGCAGACAGAACAGAGAGCCACTCTCCAAGGACACAGGGTTGGCTGGGGCTCAGAGAAAGGAAAATGTCACCCTCCCTGGTGGGTGGGTGCAGTAAAGTGACCCCTGCCTCCACCCCAGCCCCAGCCAGGCCATTCTTCAGCAGTGCATAGGGGGCGGACTTGATCTTGGCTGGTGAAAGAGGCTTTCTGCTCCCAGCTGCTCTGGGGGACTGCTGGAAAATACAGTGCGAGATTGCATTACCAATTTCTGTTGGCCTAACACAATGAAAACCCATATCTAATTTGCTGTCCACTATCCCCCAGGTCCCCTTCAGCATTTACTGCTTTCCAAATATCTTCCTCCCATTGAATATCTGTGTTTCAGATTATTTGTCCCCAGATGTATTAGGATGCATTTACTGCAGCTGAATCTCATCTAGTGATTTCCTGTCCATATGCCTGACAGCTCCAGGTCCCTTTATGTCACGTCTCTGTCATTGATGGGATTTGTAATACCTCCCCATTTAGGGCAATATACAGATTTAATTAGCATATTCTTTTACAACCTTTTCTAGGTTATTAACAAGGATGCAGAACACAACTGACACAACAATCCCTGTGGCACCCTGTGGCCTCTGAATCACGTCACATGTCTCTCTCCAGCAACACAATGAAGCAGCCCATTCAACACACCGAAGGAGCTTTTGCTGAGTTCCTTTAATCATGAAACAGGCAAAAGGATCCTTAGTCCAGTGTAATGAAAATGACATTGAGCCAGGACCTAAGGAACGCAGATTCTAGTCCCAGCTCTGCTATTAATGATCTATGTGACCTTGAGTGAGACACTTCTATACTCACATAGTTAGTAGTGAATATGTTCACTATTAGTCCTCATAAAAGATCTAAGGAAGATATTAACAATTTTGATAATAATGCCTAGTTTTTACTAAGCTACTATGTTCCAGATGCTTTATGTATGTTATTTCTAACCTTCACCATAAACCTCTGAGGTTAATGGCTTGCATTTTGCTGATGAGAAAACCAAACTGAAAGACTTCAAAGAAATTGCCAGAGGTTGCAGTGATTAAAAACTGTGACTTGAACTGATATCTTTCTGATTTGAAAAACACATAATACTCTGGTTGAGCCAAGCCCTCCAGATGCCAAGGAAGAGGCAGTATCTCAGCTAAGGAACCCTCCTCCACCAAGCTCTCCCTTTCTCTAACTACTTATCCCCATGGTCTTCCCCAGCTCATAAATGTTGCTTGGGAACCCGCCCTGTCCACGGCCTCTGCTAGGCAGACAGGCTCAGGTCCTCTGAGAGGTTCACCACCAAGCTTCACCTTTCTCATAGTACTCGGGCAAGTGGGTGTTCCTGGGAAGGACTCATGTCAAATGAGTTTGGGAAACACAGGGTTAAATAACTGTCAACCAACTTGTTCCCCACAGGACTCCCTACAGCCTTTAATGATGTCCATGTACATTAGACATTAAATAGTTCCCAGAGAGGGATGGAGGATGCAGCACCTCCCACCTTGCTTAACTGTAGGAACCTTTTTAGATGTAGCGTCTCAAAACCATTCCCCCCTGGAGGACTTGGAGAAATGCTGAAGTAATGGACCTGAGAGACTGCTGTCTTCCAGCCCACTCAGCCTCAGCGAGCTCTTGCCTACTTCTGGATTCCCAAAGCACGGACTGTCCAGAAGAGGCCTTGGGCCCAAGAACGATGTTGCTCAGTATTATTAGATAACTCTCCGTGTTTATGGTCTCACTTGTAAGCTCACAGAAGTCAGAGAAGGTATTTGATTCATCGTCCCTGACCCCAAAGCTTTTCTTTTATTTGTTTATTCATTTCTTTCTTTCCTCCACTTCCCACTTTGATTCCCCTTCCACCATACACACCTGCTGTGATGTTAAAATGTGTCCTCAGAAAAATATGTGGTTTTGTTTCCAGGAGTTTTAAGGTATGTAAATGCCACTGTGTGTGTATTTTATAGCTTAGTTTTTAAATTAAGAGGGTTTTTTTAAACATCTGTTATAAAATATAGGTTTTATTATTATTTAGGTCTGGTGAAGCCAACAGGTCAGGATGACTGCCACTGAAGATAGTTTACGGCTCACAGTTCGCAAGGGGCGGGGCATGCCATGGCCACACCAGCAAGCACCAGGGTGGGTGAGGAGGCAGAAGGAGGGAGAAAGTGGAGGGAAAGCCTTTATTGTGGTTTTTGCAGGAAGGAATGGGTGAGGCAAGGTAAGCAGGTCTACAATTGGTTAGTTTGAATAATTTCATTAGCCTCTGGGGTCTAGGTGCTGTCCTGAGATGTCTGGTACCTGGCCCTGGGATAATTAGGACAGAGAGATATTGCCTCTTAGAGTGTAAGCCAGAGAGAGGAGGTGGTTCAGAGAATGGGCCCTTCATTGGTTAGTTTGCATGTAAAAGGCACATTTCCAAGCCAGTCATTTGCCATCTTTAAGAATTGGCTCTCCCTGGGAGGGGCAGTCTTTCCCTGGTCACCAAAGCCCCAGATGCCAGAGTATCCAAAATAAGAAACTATAGTGACTACAATACAGCGCACGTTGCCATGCTTCCACTGAATCCTTGCTTCTAACTGTGGCACAGCACTCCAAGGCATCTACCCCATTTTACCTTCCAATCTCCCAGTGTTTCCTCCAACTCAAAGCTGCCTTCAACTTTCCAACACTACAAATAATATGTTAATGAAAATTCTCATATACACCTCCTTACGGACCTATGCAAGGATTTCATTGGGATATATATCTTAGAATGGACGTGGTCAGAGGGTATGAGTATATTAATTCAACTCAATAAAGCCAGCCTACACTCCAGCACTGCTGTGCTCCTACCAGTAGTGCCTGAGGGTTCCTATAACCCCACATCCCACCAACACTAGGCATCATCTGGTTTTTTAATTGTTCTAGTCTAATAGATACAAAGTGATCATTTATTTTTATATTAACTTACATTTCTCTGATTTCAAATGAGTATGATCTCATTCAGTTTTGTTCCCTGTAACTACCCAATACATGTTTGCTAAACCAATTCTAGCTGAGCAATAAACATCTAATGGAAAACGCTAGACATATTCTTTGAGTCACAGGTACAAAGGCTGACTAGCTATATGGCTCATCCCACCAGAAATCGTTAGGCAAAGGCACTAACTATAAGAGACACAGATAAGCCTTTGTTTCTTGCTTTTATGTCTGTCCCCAGAGACTGATGCAACCCTTTAGAATATAAACCTTGTCATCTTGGACAGTTCACCCCAAAGTGACAGGTAGGGGAACACCAGGCTGAGGAAAGGGCACAATTCATATACCTTCTAGGTCAAGTTAGTATCGTTGTCCCTCAGTATACACAGGGGATTGGTTCCAGGACCGCCCGTGTAGATCCAAATCAACGCATACTTAAGTCTCAAAGTCAGCCCTCTGGAACCCACATACACTAGAAGTCGGCCCTCAATATACTTGGGTTTCACATCCAAGAATACTATATTTTCAATCTTCGTTTGGTTGGTAAAAAGCTGCAGGTAAGTGGACCCATGCAGTTCAAACTGTGTTGTTCAAGGGTCAACTATAGTTCAACTATAGGTAGAAGGACTAGCATTTGGAAGTACGAAAAGCTATCTCATTCCCATGCCACTTGGTTCTATAGTATGAAGTCACTGAAATCTTAAAACAAAAGGAGATATAGTCTATTAAATGTTACTCAATCAAAGTAAAAATCTATACAATCGAGTAAGGGATAGTATTTAATATCTATATTACATAACATGCATATGTAGCTACATATGTAAATATATATAAACATATAAATGTGCTCATCTGATAAGCATTTCTGTGTTTACACATACATGCCTCATATACAGGTGTTTCTGTAGATAATTTTTCTCTCCTTCAAATAAACTACAAACCTAATTTCTAAGTGGGACTCAGTTTAGTCCCTGTTCTCAGATCAGAAATAGCAGAGTACCACTTGTGTAGACGGATTTTTTTTCTGATACTATCTTAAGCAATTAGTAGGATTAAAAAGAAAGTAAAAACCTAAAACATTAATAAAAATATACACATTATATAAAACATATACCACCCTATACATGATCCGTGGCTATATCTGATTTTATGTTAACACACACACCATAAACATTCTAATAGTGAGACTTTTTTATTTTAAGAAAGAACAACAGGTAAATGTGAATACTACTCATACTAACTAGAGGCCTATACAAAATCTGATGACAAACGCCCTTGGAAACACAGAGGTGTCACCAGGGCCATTCCGGATATTTCTCAAGTTTATTTTCTTCTCTTCCCCGAGTAAGGAAGTCTTCAGTGGAGCCACTGAAAGCAAACTGGCTGCCGCAGCCACGCTTCCCACCAAGAGTTCTTGGATGGAGCTGTCATGGTGTGAAGACACAGCCCACCTTGAGAGGAGATTGCTAACCGGCCGATTTAAAACATAAGCTAGCCTGACATGCCACAGGCCTTTGGAAAAGACATTTGCTTTTGAATGCAGCTCATTCTACTCTCTGACTTATGCAGATGGGACAAATGGTGCCCTGGACACACTCATCCACACATCGGCCTGAATTAGCTAGTAAATCACAACTGCAGTAGCTAATAACAGCCATAAAGCCTTTTGAGTTTTACAAGGTGTTTATAATGGGCAACTCACTATGATTTATATAAAAAACATGAGTCAGCTCCTGAGACGAAGCTGATATGTGGACAGTGGCCTTGAGGTGTGACCTCCAGCAAGCATCCAAATAAATTTCCCTCCGGTCCAAGGCTGGCCACTGTCTCATATACATATTTTCCAAATACCACTTGGTGGGAGAACTGAGTGCTTTGTGCATTCAGTCTTCAGCCTTGGGTCTTCGCTGATGATTGGCCACGAGGAAGACAGTGACCATCTCAGTGTAGCTCAGTACAGTAGAAGATGGTAAATACTCATGATAGTGTAAGGGCCTAAACTTGGTCCCAAGAGGTATAACATAAGACAGATTAGATACATTCTCTGCCCTTCCTGTTGAGAAAGCAAGATGGATACATAAAAATATTTAAAAATATAATATGGTTTAGAGGAGTAGTTAAAGGGAAGCTCTGGGGTCTGAGAATTACTGAGGCTTCAATTTTAAGAGGGGGTTTCATAGAAAACAGGATCTTAGATGGGCCTTGGAGGATTTATAATGGGAAGAGGATAGAAAGTATATTCCCTAGAAGGGGAATGAGTGAGTGAGGATATTGGGATAACAATGATGATGGCATATCTGTTTTGTAGGAAAGGGAGGAGGAGGAGGAACTTGAGACTGACACTGACCTTGTTGAACTGAAAAACACATTGAAGAGCAGTGGGAAATGAGGTCAGAAATCAGGCAGCAAACTCAGGGCATCAAATAACCACAGGTACACCAGGCAGGTGGCTCTATGCTAGGAAGTTCACAAAATTCCTGGCAGGTAAGAACCAAGCCAACTAAAGAAATCGGCAAGATGAAATCAGGCCCTTTCCCTTATTCCTTACTGTTACAAAGCTGACACAACATGACTTATGTAGAATTTTTTTTTTTAAGAATAAAAAAAATCTATCTCCATTATTAACAGATGATTCTAGACTTGAGTCATGTTCTGGCCTTTGTATATTCCGATGTCCCGGGAGAAAATAATTTTATTACTTTTGTCTATTTTCTTGCTTCCTTCCCATAGTTCTCAGGCCTTTCCCTGTGGTTTAAATATCTTGATGTCAAGACTTTCTTCTTTTAGTGGAATGTAGTTCTTCTGCTGTCTGTGTAATTTGGGACCCCAAGCCTTCTTCCAGACTGCCTAAACTCAATGGGGACTTCATTGCTGAAAGTCACTTAGAGCTCTTCACACAAGGGCTCCCAAACATCTGAAGTGACCAGCTCTTCCGTGCTGCTCTGTCCTTTCCCTGAGGAGCCCATGTGGTCAGCCAGGAGAGAGGCTGGCATTGTGCATCCTGCCCATCCATCTAGAAGTGTCATACCTGCAAGCCCAACTCTCCTGGATTCTTCCTTCCAGAGCCAAATCAAACAGCAATCTACAAAGCCCTTTGAGAAATTCTGTTCATCCAACTCTAGTCTTCAGAATGTGAGTAACAAGAAGGGAGTAAGGGTACTATTAGGCACAAAGATCAAGTTATTTAAACTATTCATTCCATAATATCCACATACGTCATCAGGTACACGGAGAAGGAAAAGTCTGTAGGCACCCAGGCACCATAGAAGAGGTCAATGTAGTAAGATAAAGGAAAGACTTGAGTTCAGCTTTCCTGGAAAGGGCCTCCTGGGAAGACTGAGACTCTGAGTTGCTTTTCTATCCAAATCCTTGCTGACCCTGATACACTCAGTAGACATAAGAGGGATGGATAGATGAATGGGAAAAAGAACTGAAAAACTGAGACTTGGTGTTAAGTGGGTAGAAACTGGAAAGACCTTCCCAAAAGGATACACCTGAGATTCCTTTAGGCTGTTTGGTGGACTGAGAAGAGAGGGAGATACCACTATGTATTAATATTAACTCTCACGCATTCTTGATAAATATCCTAAGTCACCTAGTTCTGGTTTTCTTCTTTCCAATCTTTAACAGCCCTAGCAGGATTCGCAAGCACTGCACATTCCTGGTGCTGCCCTTCCACTGTGGAATGTCTTTGCTCACACAGCTTCCCAAAGAGTTAGGATTAGAGCAGGGGGATGGAAGTGAGAGTCCAAGTTGCGTAAGTCTGGGCTAAGTTTACCAGAGTGTACGGCCTGAGAAATAACCTAAACCATCTTCTTTTACTGCTTGATAACACTCATCTTGGGCTTTTGAGATTCAGTTTTCATAGCTGGCCTGGAAATGCTCCCAATCTTGAAGCTTCATCCATGTCTCTTTCCATCTAAACTTCTGGGTGACAATGCCATCCCTGCTTGATAAAGCTAAAAAGTACCCGATTTCCTGAAAAGCAGAGGAGCTCTAGAAGCTTCTTTTGCCCTCATCACTTCAAATTCCCATTTGAAAAAGACTCCAGAAAAGTCCTTCTAATTTTGAAACTCAAATGATAAGATCATAAATAAATGGCAACCTCCCAGAAAAGACTGAGAAACTGTGACCTTGGAAACTCTACTTCCTTCCTTCAAGCATGATCATGTCCCTGATAGAGGAGAGATCTTTCTCAGTGCATTTTTAAAATATGAATATTTTCCCTTCCCAGTGGGTCATGGATAGCATACACTGCCATTAGCCATGACAAAGACAGATAACCTGCCCTACAGGAAAGAGACAGCAGAAAGGCTGAATTCACTGTCATTTTCCTATGGCTTGAAGATCTCCAGCTGTCTGTAATGCGTCTCAAAATTTCACCCTGCTAGAAAGCTTATTTTGAATAAAAGTGAAGCAAAATACTTAAAGGAGCTTCTCATTTCTATGAGTTCTAAGTGGGAGGCTGGTGCCTGGCTCTGAGGCTACAGCGTGTTCAAAAGGACTGGGGCCTAGAAATGCTCATCTCTGCTCCTCCCTCCCTCTCTGGCTCAGGCCCTTCGCCTTCAGCCTATGGTTTGGGAACTTCTGGCCCTGGGGCTCCTTTTTGCAGCCTGCAAACCAAGAACGGGTGGTTTGAGGTCCAGCTGCTGCAAGCTGGACACGTAAGAGCAAATAGTATTTCAAGGCCGTGTTCACTGCTTCCCAAAAGTGTGGAGGAAGCCCAGGTGATGTGGAGTACAAAGAAGGGTAAATCTTGGTCCTAAACACTCACCAAGTTGACATAGTCTCCCTCCGGCAGATTCAGGAACGTGTGGAAGCTAACCATATTTTTTTCTATTCCTGGGTGTAGATACAACATTTGTTTTCAAAATGGAAGACAAAGCTGCATCGACTGGCCTTTGAAAGACCTGTCATTTCCATTTTGAGCTGATTGAGGGAAATTTGAGGACGGGGACATTGTGCCCTGTGGATGATGCAGGGTCCCCTTTCTTGAATCACGTCTGTCTCATCCTGAGCCCTGAAATCCTCCAAATGGCCAAATTATAGATCACGTAACAGCAAGGCACTGGGCCAAGAGGAAACCTGAGTTCTAATCTCACTTTCATTCCTCTGTGGAACCCTCAGTGAATCCCACGGCCCTCTCTCTTAGTGTCCCTTGTTTGTAAACTAAAGTGGCACCTACTCTGTCTCTCTTAGCAGAATTGAGGATCAGATGAAGTCCTGTGTGTGATGAGGCTCTCTGAAGTCTCTATCTACACATTCAGGACTCTCTTACATGAAAATGAACAAAAAGAACATAGAGACAGAAAAAGAAAAAAAAGTATAAGGAGAAAAAGAGAGAGGGAGAGAAAAAGCTGTGTGGAGCCTTTATTTTGCACCGGGCCCTGAGATGAGTGCTTTACGGCATATTCACTATTTCCTTTAATCCAACAACACTTTCAGGTACTTATTTTTACTATGCCCACTTTAAAGATGAGGCAATCAAGGCACTAATTTGCCCAGAGTCCCATGCCAAATGGAAGAGCCAGGATTTGAATCCAGGTTGAACCCTAAAACCTGGGTCCTTCAGCATGGCACCACGTGAGTGTCACCACAGTATCGCCCCTGAGATCCCAGAGGCCAGCTGCTGGACTCAGACCTGACCCAGACGTCCGCTGAGGGGCTCGTGCCAGGTCGCAAAACCAGAGGAAGACCCTCAGAGTGCATCTAGGGTTCCTCGTCCACTTTACAGAGGAGCAATCTGAGCCCTGGAGGGAAAATGCGACCTGCCCAAGAGCTCCCAGCCAGCCGACTATGGGAGAGGAGCTAAAACACAAGTGCTCGGGGATGTAGGGGACGTATCCATGCTCAGCAAATACATTTACGTTTGTTTTAGGCCACTCATCTGAGCTGCTGTATTAGTTTGTTAGGGCTAACATAACGGGGTGGCTGAAATAACAGAACTTTATTTTCTCACAGTTATGGAAGCTGGATCAAGGTGCCTGCAGGGTTGGTTTCTCCTAAGGGCTCCCTCCTTGGCTTGCAGGAGGCCACCCTCTTGTTGCCTCATTTACATGGTGGTCTCTCCGTGCATGGGCACTCCTGCTATCTCCTTGTGCGTCCTAATCTCTTCTTATAGCGACAGCAACCAGATTGGATCAGGCTCTACCCTAACAGCCTCATTCTAACTTAGTCACCTTTTTAAAGGCCCTATCTCCAAACATAGTTACAATCTGAGGCTCTGGAAGTTGGGACTTCAACTTAGGAGTTTGTGGGGGAACACAGTTCAGTGCACAACATCTGCATTTCCCAGACTCTGTTGCAGTTATGAGTTTTCATATACCTGATTTCTGGTGAGTAGAATGGGGGAAGAAGTGATGTGTGCCACCTTAAAAACAGGACTGCAAATCGTCCTGCCCAATCCAGGCTCTGTTGGCTGAACCCAGGGCAGGACTCCAAGGCCCAAGGAAAATGCAGAGCCACAGGGTGGAAGGAACCTGGGTCCCTGACTGCCTGCACACTCCTCATTCTCTAGCCAGGAATTTTCAGTGGACCGAGATTGACTAAGCCACTAAGATCTGGGGGCTGTTTGTCACAGCTGTTAGTCCCTACTAACCAATACACCACAACCAATATTCTTTCTATCACGCATCAAGGGTCAGGGAATTTCACTAAGAGGAGAAAGAAAATGACAGGCTGCCACCAGCTTCCAAGTCAATGAGCAATCTGGATGGCCTGCAGAAAAATGATGGGAAGGTATACTTCCCCTTCTTAGGGTACCAGGCATCTCAGTGAGCACAGCCCTCCAGAACCTCCTCTGACTTACAGACCCCCATGGGTGTCTTGGCTCCTCCTCCCTATACAGGCTAATGCCTGGGAGGGAGAAGGAAGGTGCAGATGATAATGATCCCTTTCTTATTTAAACAGGCTATTTTTCTTCCCAAGAAATGCATTTTTTTTTGTCAGCTCAAATATTCCCCTTTGATAGAAACCTGAAAATAATTAGCCTTAATAGCTCTGCTGTGAATAATGCCGCACAAGAAGGAGGTAGATGTTAATAGGAACCTTCCACTCCAAAACCAAGTCACCCTCTCAGCCCCCCACTCCCCAAAAAAGAAATGTAACAAGAAAAAATTATAGGTTTAGTGCTACTCTGGAAGAAATGTATATTTGGAATAAATGCATGAAATCCTTTAAAAACAGCACATGCTGAAAACTTCACATTTAGTTTGATTTGCTTTCCAAATCACACAGACTGCACAGTTGCATACAATCTTTAAACAAGTACAACCCCTGAGAAGTGTGGATAGATTTAAGAGAAATAAAAGCAAGATCAGCCAGCTTGTAATCTTCTTTTCTCTTTTTTTCTCCCCAAAGCTGCATTAAATTGGCTATTGAGAACAATAACATATTTGTGCTTTTATAGGTAGAATGATTGGTATTATGCAAAGATTTGGCTAACAGTCTAAAGGCACATTCACACTGATGGGGACTGCATGCCGTTAATAATTTTCGGGATGCTCTAGGGAACCCATAATTCCCTAGGACTACAACTTAGCAGGTCAATGCATGCTTTGTAGGAACTCCTAGGATGGAATCTAATCCTTTCTTCCAGAACCCTACCAACCAATAAGACTCTAGGAAGCTCATTCCCAAAGAGGGTCTTGGAAATGAGAAGTGTCCCTTTCGACCTACATTTTCTATGGCCCAGGTAGGTGCAATGACTTTTAGGATAGACTGCCAACTTGAAAAATGGCACTCTGGAATTCTTTTACAGAGTCTAAACCACTGTGTGCCTATACTCTGTGACCCAACCAGACCAGCCATGGAAAATTATCTTAAGGAAGTAATTTAAAGGAAACACACACACACATGCACAAATACATACACACACTGAAATACACATACAACTAGAAGTATTTTATACATAAGGCTAAAATCCAGAAACAGTGGGAAAATAGTTTGGTAATTTATAATACTTTGATGGAGAGTCGTACAGTCCATAAAAAGAATAAATTTGTGGAATGCAAAATAAACAATAAGAAATATTCAGGAAAAAGGTAGAGCATTAAATACATAAAATACACATAGAAAGGGATACGGTTTGGAAGGGAACAAAGTAAAATAAGAAGTCATAGAGTTAGCATGTTAGGAATATAGTTGAATGATTTTCTTTGTTAATTTCCCTTAATGGGATCATAACGTTGTTTCAAAAAACATATAAAAATCAAACAAAATGTAATGGTCCCTTGGTCTTTTAATCTTTGATTACCACACACATGTCTGAGCCCCAAGATTCAAAATCCAGGCTCCCATTTTAGGGAATTCGGGAATTCCTTGCTAAGGAAGTTTGTGGAGGGTGGTAATAACTGGTTGCGTGGACAAACAGAACACTGCCAGACCAGCCTTTCCATCGGAGATGCTGGAAAAGCGAGTTGCACCTTCACATCTAGAGACAGGGAGACTGGGAAGGCCTCCTGCAAAACCACTCCGCAGAGAGGTCTGCTGACACGTTTACATGCGCCCAGCAGCAGCAGCGGCACAAGGCCTTTCACTGTGAAGCAGCAAGGCTTCCGGGGATAATTCACACTTGCTCTGAACCGGAAACCCAAAGCAAGGAGGGGCAATGCTGTGCACCTCTCTCCCATATCTGGGAACAGTGAAGTAGCCACCAGGGTGCTCCCATTCCCCCAGAACCAAATATGTCCTTCTGTTAGTTCTGACATGTTCATGCCTTTGAGGGGTGAACAAGGCAGGAACTTCATATTCATTCCTGGCTACACTTACAGTGATCTCTGGCTAAGTGGTTAAACTTTTCTTAGGGCCGTCCTAGAGTCAGCATGCAAAATCACTGGTAGAAGGACTTGCAGATCTAGCCTAAATTAATTTTCCATCCAAAGACTTCTTTTTAAAAGACTTATTTCTCTTTACCTCGCACCTATGATATGCCAGGCACTGCGTCAGATGTTTCTCATAGTCACCACGACCTGCCTGGCCCATGCGATCGTCTCCATGACAGATCGGAGGAGTTGGAGAAATGGAGTGACTTGCTCAAAGTCACAGCCCTCCTTACGTGGTGGAGAGGGATTAGAACCCAGATCTCTGGACTCCTTCTCTGGGGCTCTCAACGCAAACTGCTCTGCCTCTTGGACACACTCAGGGGGACTCGGTGTGAACTGCTCTTGCACGGGGGCTATAATTAGTTGTCTGGTCCCAGTTGCTCGCAGGGTAAACAACGTCTGATAAACCCACAATGCTGTATTTATTGCATTGCAACCCAGCTGCCAACTGTCTAACCATTTTAATAAAAAGCTATTTTCTAAGGTTTATGTTTTATTGCGTGTATGACTCCCTTATTGGTTAACATTTTGGAGTTGTGGAAAAGGTTATGAATTTAGAAACTGGCTGCATTCATATCATATTTAAAACTTAATGCTATTTTATTAAAGACATATGGGCCTCCAAAGTACACATATTAAATGTCATGTAAGAAAAGTAGCAGTTTAAATCATGGTCAAATTCATTTTTGACGTGACTCCTGAGGCTTCTCAAGATCTGAACTATTTCTTTGTAAATCTGGCAGTTTAACCACACTCATAAATCACTTTCAAAGCATATTATTTCTTAATTTTACTGCATTAGAGAGCATTTGGCCTACACAGTGAACTGTTTGTAGCAGTTATGTGAACAAAGTTGCACATTTAGTCATCTAATGTGCAAAGGAAGAGGGGCGGGAAAGCAAAGAAGGAAAAGCTCCCCATTCTCTGGTCTTGTTGCTCTCCCCGCTCCTTTCTACCTAGGCAAAGGCACCTCGCAGAGCTCGGGGGAGGCCCTGCCATCTAAAAGTGTTGAAGTTGCAAGTTGGTACGGAGGCTTTTCTGAACACAAGGACGAAAAACATAATTTGTAATTTAATATTTTCCAAAACATCCCATGACTAAAAATTAGAATGAGTCCAGCAATTAGACACACTCTCTCTTTTTTTAAACATTATACTGAACAGATTTTTTTTTTTTAATTTGGTAATACAGCACTTGGTTGTTTTCTCGTTTTCCAGAGATCCAGTATCTCAACCTTGGGTTTCAAAGCCTTTCTAATGATGAGATAATATACTCTGGACATGTGTAACAAGCCTCCAAATTTCACTTCCCGGTTTTCTGCATTTTACTCTGGGGGCAGAAGGACTGATTCCAATGACAAATTCCAGGATCTAAACATCGGCCTTGATTTCGAGATCCGCCAAGGGAGTTGGAGGAGGATTAAGAGAGTTGAGTCTGAGGTCATCCAAACGAAAGAGCTTAAGGGCTTATTTTTGCACCAGGCATCCTTCCTCAAGTTGGGTCCTGTGCAGAGATGACCTCTCTGCTCCACAGCTGTCCAGCTGTCCGTCCCGGCTGCTGCACCACCGGTGACAATGGAGCCTCCTCTGCCACCCATGCGACACGGCCTTCCTCCCAAGAGTGGCCCCTCTTGCTGTGGCTGCTGCCCTCCCCTCCTCCCCCCAAACACAAAAACAAAGAAGGCCTCCTGTGGGGCCTGGGAGACCCCCAAACTCAGAGCCCAGACCTCCCCAGGATCAATGTGAAGCCTTATTTTTTCTCTCATATTCTTTTTTTTCACGTGTTTTACTCTTATCAGGAAGAACATGCTTCGTAAGAACCTTAGAAATACTTCACTAAAGTACAAAATCTAGAAAACTCCATTAAGCTAATGGGAATACAGAAGCAATGGCCCCTGCTATGGACCGAATTGTGTCCCCCAAAATTCATATGTTGAAGCTCTAGCTCCCAAAGGACTGTATCTGGAGACAAATATTTAGGAGGTAATTAAGGTTAAACGAGGCCCTCATCCAGTAGGACTGTGGCTTCTTAAGTAGAGGAAGAGATCTCTTTTTCTCTCTTCACTTTCTCCGCCACAAGAGGAGGGGACAGTGAGAAGGTGGCCATCTATAAACCAGGAAGAGAGCCCACACCTGAACGTGACCATGCTGCCACCTTGGCCTTGGACTTCCAGCCTCCAGCTGTGAGAAAATGACTTTCTGCTGTTTAAGCCCCCCAGTCTACGTTGCTATGGCAGCCAGAGCTGACCAGTACGTACCCCCCACCTTCACCTTTCCTGTGTCCACCCACACAAACCAATGACACAAGGACAGAGTCTCTGTAAACCTAAGTCACATGATTGAGAACACTCGCTGGCTGCCTTTGATGCCACCTACCAGAGGCAGTTAGCTTCCCCACAGATTATCTCATTTAATCTTCACAACAAACTCAGAAGGAGATATTCCATTCTCAGTGTGAAAAAGGAGAAACTAACGACAGAAGGTAGAAGTTCAGCCTTTAATCCAAACCTAAACATAATCCTAAAATATGGACTGGGCCCAGGCCCCAAATGGAACAGAAAACCCAACGACAGCTCATGAACAAATTCAGAATCACGGGGTTTTCATGGAATACAATAGTCACAGTAAATTTGGATTTTAAACCTCCCCCAAAAATCAGCTGGAGGCAACTCCTTGGATCCTGTCAAGAACAAAAGCAAAGGCGGGGCAGCGGGGAGAAGTGAATAAAAATGGGCCAAAGAAAACATGGAACAGGTCACTGAGCCAGAGAGCCCCTGTGACAATTCAAAATGCACCCTCCCCCTCCGAAAACAAACAAGAGGTGACTCACTTGTAAATTTCACTCATGAGTTAAAAGCTTCATGAAGTAGAAGCCCCACTTAAAATTCCTACTTCAAGAAAGAAAGAAAAAAAAATACAGCTTTGGAGCCTAGACAGAGAGTATTAGTTCGCTGCTGAAAAGAAATAATGAGTTCTAATTCAGGTAATGTAGCTCAAAATTTACTGCCATATTTTAAAATGCACATGAAAAATAAAATTATCCTAAAATGTCCTTGGTGAAAAGGCTGAGCATAATTGCTATCACTGACAATGGCACTGAACTTAGCTAAATTAACATCAAAGGAAGCCCCAATTACAGAGCATCTGTGCATTATTGATGGTGCCCTGTCTGTTAATCTAAGACACTCCACTGTAAGGAGCAGAAAAGCAAATAAAAGAGCTAATTGTACCACCCGCCTTCAGGGACCCCAAGGGCAGATCTGCCCTATCAAGCTTGTGAAATGCCACTTCTGGTCAGAGTGACAAGGAGGATACATGTGGCATTGGAGTGTATACATGGGCCCCAAAAGTAACTGTGGTGACCACAGGTAGGCAAAGCAACAGAGAGGCAAAAACACACTTCCTAGAGGGTCGTGACAAACTCTCAAGCTGTCTGGTAACTTGAATGTTCCTGAAGGTTTTGGCAGGAAGAAACAGGCTCTCTGGTGAAACAGGCAAGAAACAGGTTGTCTTTGCTCTTCAGTGAACCATTTGAGGTGAGCAGTACTTCTGGGGGTAGAGATAATTTCTTTGTATATGAGAAGAAGCTCTCTTGTGAGCATTTGGCCCCTCACCGAGCCTGCAGTGTAGAGAAAGGAAGTGCCATTACTTGAGTCCTACAGCATGCTGGTATTTACCTGGGCACACTGTTTGGCACTCACTCAAATGACTCCCTGAAAAGTACATATTAGCCACATTCCAACAAATGTCAAATCTTGTTTGCTACTACTTATAGTAGCAGGCAGTTTGGCAAAAACCAGAGTCCAGAGTAGAACATGTGACCATACCATCCTCATTTTCTCCTTCTTCCTTGGCCATGCAATTGCAAATATGTTAACAAGTAATCAAAGGTAGCTTCAGAACAAGGTTCATGATTTTTCCCTAGTGGCCCAGCATCTGTGTGGTTTACCTCTGACCCATCCATCTCGCAGGCTCCCTGTCTTTTAGGATGCACAACTGCCTGAGAGTTCAGCCCCTACAATCCTACAATCTGATGTTTCCATGCTGCCGGAAGGCAGAGTTCTATTAAGCTGCAGAGTTCAGAAGGATAGACAGCGGGGCCCTGGTCCTAACAAGGGGAGGGGACGTTGATGCTTTCAGAATCCTCCCTTCACTCACACATCAGTTGCTGGCCTTTTTTCTCTGTTCCTAGACAAGTTGCCTCTGTATTTTCAGCCCACACTTCCTCATCCCTGGCCTGGAATCACCAGGCTCAAGGTAAAGAATTGGTGGGAGTGAAGGGGTGGAGAAAGCACCCAAAAGATACAGTGTTGTTCAAGGTCACCAAGACAGCCACAGCTGGAGAACAGCAACCTGCCCACCCCAGAGCTATAAACAAAACCTGGGGGGATGTTAGTTTTAAATGTGGGTCACTTTAAGTCACTACCCCAACTTTATTCTTTAAGAACCCAATTTCTTAAGAAAGCATCTTGATTTTCTTCTCCTTCTCCCTCTTCTCTTTCCTTTCAAGCTTAATTTTTAAAACTAATAATACAAAGAACCTAAATTGCAAGAGCAAAATGCCACAAGTCCTCTTCCAAAGTGGATCAAGAAAACGTCAAGCTGGTAATGCACAGATTACAGACATAATCGGCTGTTAAGGCTCCATCTCACTCACCGTGAGCGATCACACGAATTCGGACTTTTCATGGCCCAGTTAAGAAGCCTTAAATTTACTTCTTAAAACTAGGGCAACTGATACCATAGGGGACAGGGGCTTTTGGGTAAGAACATGTCAAAGGACATTTTCGAACGCCATGGACTCATTGCCAGGGGAGTCACTGTTGGGTCTCTGACAGCCATCAGCTTTTTCCTCGCCCCAGCATCAGAGCGGCTTGCTACCCCTTGCGTCCTTCCCTGCAGTCCCAGGGAGAGGTCTCCCAGACCCAGCTGTCTGACCTCTGTGGCTGCCTGAACGCCAACACTGGCCTGGGTTCAGGGAATGCTGCGGCAACCTCAGCCCAGCAACTGCTGTTGCACAGATTTCCAAAGCACCAAAGCACCTGCCCTGCACGGAGCACTAAGGCTCCCTCTCCCAGACACCCAGGGAGCCAAACACAGACCTGTCCAGACTTTCCTCCCACCTCAAACCCTGCCTAGACCTCTCTCCACCCTCAGGGGAAACTGCAAAGGTGGTCTAACACAGACAGCCCCCACAGCCTGGTTCCTGCAATTCTCTGCCTCGCTGATCCCTTTCACCAAAATGGGTTGGGGGGAATGGTCACATTTTGGAGACTTAAAAGCCTCCTTTCCCCTCTTCCAGCTCCTGGTCTTCCACTCTCTTGCCCCTTCTTCCCATCATATATCTATGCCTTGTTTAAGGCATACAATGAAAAGAGCACAAGCTTTGAGGTTGACTCTGTTCCCTAAAGTAATTTAAGGTATGCAGGAGAAAGAACATGAACTTTGGGGCCCCGGCGGACCTAAGAAAGAACCTGATTCCACCTTGCTCTGTAATTTTAGATAATACATATAATTTCTCTGATCATCAGTTTCCTCATTTATAGATTCAAGGTCAAAGAGAAAATTAGAGATAAAATTGTTAAGTAGCAGGTATAATATCTAGTAGACAGTAGACATTTAATACATGTGAGGTGTTCTTTTAACTCACATATCATGATAGTTTCTATGCATCTAATAATGCACCTGTAGGCAGCCAGTCAAACCTTAGGCTCGCCCTGCTATCCTAATTAGTTAACCATCTAGAAAACCTACAGTAGTTGGTGCTGTGGCACCAACAACTGCCATAAACCTCACTAAACCCCAGGTTGTGTCCTAGTTCAGAGCCCTGGTTCGAGTGGCCAGGGAAGCATCAGCGAGTAGGGTACACGCATGGCCTGCCTGGGTTATCAGTCAGGTTCTGCAGCAACACTACTGCTCAAAACCCTAATGGCTTGCTGCAGGCATTTCTTTTTTGTGCAGAGGTCTTTGGTTGGCTAGCATGGTTTGGCTTCAGGCTCTAGGTCAGGTTTAGGTCTGGTCAATGTGTCCCTTGTGTTGTTTTCATAGCAAACAGCAGATATGTGAGAGTAGTGAATGGAAATACATGGTTCTTCGTAATGCCTTGGCACAGAATTGGCATGCTGTCCCTTCTGTTCATATCCCATTGGCCACAGCCAAGGCCAAAGCCAATGCAATGGGGAAATGTACTCTTCCCTTAGGGAAAGGCCATGGCAAGAACAGAGACAAAGAACAGTTTGGACAAATGATGCAATCTACCACACTTCTCCCAAGTGTTGAGTTCTAGAGGTGATACAAAAGATCCTACGGATATTTGTTTCATTCCCAACACTTAAAAAGTGCCACTTACTTCCATGATCCTCTTAGTATGCATCTGTCCAAATATCTTTGGACAAAAGCAAGCATTTGGGAGGCCACAAAGAGGAATAGTGTGGAGCTAGGCTGTCCAGGAGCCGTGAAAGCCAACGGCTCCATCAGGGACGCAACATTTCCCCAGGCACTGGGCTTCACGGAGAGCCATCTCTGCTATGTACTTTGCACCTGGTGAGGCTGCAGGGACTTCTGGGAGTGCCTGAGAAGCTGCCCTCAGCACCTGCAGTCAGTTTGCCTTTCCTTCTCTTGTGGATTTCAATCCCATCCACAGGGCTTTACGAGGATGCTGGAGACATGTGTAGCTTTCCTGCAATGGTTTATCTTTGATTTCGAGGGTTGCTACCCAAATGCAAGGCTACAGAAACAGCCTCCAAAGAGCAATCCTCTGAAAGCATATACTCAAGACAACAGGATGCGAGGGTGTTAAAAATGGAGAAAAACGAAATCCATATGTGATTCCCCCTCAAATGAACGTGGCAAACTGTGAAGTCAGGAATAAGATTGAAAAACAAACAAACTGCAAATGTTTGGCTCCCGGAGTTGTTTCTAAACACACCGCCTAAGCATTTTCCAAAAAAAAAAAAAAAATTAATTAAAAATTTTCCCTCTCTTCAAAATTTACTACAAAGTAACTGAAAATAGAATCTGAATGTGTCTCTAGACAACCAACATCTGTGTGAAAACAAAAAAGAACCATAAAAACACTAACATATTCAGGTAGTTAGAAATATCCAGAAAAACCAACCAACATTTTTAGGATTTTTTTGGAATGTCTGGCACTGTAGAGAACTTTCAACATATATTGGCTAATTGCCTATTTAACTGAATATGCCAGTAGTGGTTTATAATATTTATTTACAGGCATGCCCTGGCTTTATATAAAATACATATTCTTGAAACTAGCAAGTGCGGAGTAAATGATAGTAATTGTAATAAATCTACAAGTTGTTCCTGATAACTTTTATGTGTTTGAAATTGGGCTAGAGAGGGGTAACAGAAGATATCAAAGACATAGGCACTATGATTTAGAATAAGGTAGCACTTCGTAAAGTGCTAGGCTAGGCATAAAAAACAGTTAAGTAAACCAAAGAAGCCACTAGGTAGTGCTCCTTTATGGAACAGACAAAAAATATAATGACAACTAAGATAGGGAAAAATTTCATTTTCACTACACACAGACTTGTAGGTGCCCCAACACATTTTCTGAGAAAAGCTACTTATTTCTGAAAGGCCCTAATATGAGCAGGTGGGTTTTAAGAGAAGGAAGATCATGCAGGTTCAGGTCACACCCTTGCCTCCCCCAGAAATGCTATCCAATAGAAAAGCCAAGGCATGGTGATCGTGGCTGCTATAGGTTTTCCCATCACATTAATAAATAACCCCAGGGAAAGTCTTTTGGAAAAACAAATATGACACCCAGAGTCTGGCTTTTCTGCCAGTGAACAGGTTCAAATGATCCCATTGCCTGAAGGCAATGGTCCCTTTCCTGCTTTTCCAGATGACCATGTTGAGGCAATGTAAAAATGTCAGCCTTTTCTGATGGCTCTTCCAATATGCTCTATTGTTCGTGATTCATTCTTCTGACGAGTATTGGCTGAGCCTCTGCTATAGACCAAGCACTGGAGACACGGAAGTGAACAAAACCTGCAAAGTTCCTGCCCTTGGCCCCCCAGGGGATGAGCTGCTCCCTCATCCCAGCAGAGGGCTGGCTTCTGGGTGATCCCATTCCCTGACTTTATCCTAGGCTGCCTTTTTCATGGAAAACAAAAAACAAAGATACAGATGGAAAGAAACTGAAGGTTCCCAGGTGAGTTAGGACCTAACTCTGAGTATCAAGAGCAGGACTTCGTAGGGTAGTCACAGGAGCAGGTGATCCTTGGATCCAAGTAACTTTCAACTTTCACTTTAAGGAGGAGAATAAGAAAGATTTCCAGAAGTACATGTATTCTAAAGTTTATTCCTTTAACACATCGCCTCTCTCTCTCTCTCTCTCTTTCTCTTTCTCTCTCTCTCTGTCACACACACACATATACATACACACAATAGGCCACCATCCCAAATACCTGAAGATACACACATATAAATATACAAGCTACGCCTAACTACACAAATACACAGACCACACATGCTGGGAAGATCAGGTATGCCCACATAAAGAAACGGATGATGTATCTTCAAGGACACACTGACACGCACAAATATATCTATTACCATCTCTTACCTATAAGAGAATGGACACAGATGCAAACAAAAGCACACACATCAAAACACTCATGTCGAATGTGATTCTCAGTCCAGCTGCCCCCTGTTGCTGCCCTTCCCACCGCTTCTATAAGGTGCTGAAGACTAAACAGTGGGCAGCCAACTTTGCATACACGCCTGTAAACAAGAGGGCTCAGCTTTAAATAACTATGTTAAGGAAATGACACCTGTGCTCTTTGCCAGAACACGGATGAATAATTACAAAGCCAGGACATAATTAAGCAATTCTGACTGTCGGATTTTTGAGCTGTCTCTCTGACGTGCAGGGCTGGCGTGCCCACCACGCACGCCCCCACGGACAGGCGTGTGCACTGCTCTGATCCATGTTTCCCAGTGTGGCGAGGGAAGTCATGGTCCAGTCATTACAGGACCCTCTCTTTAGGGGCCCGAACCTTCTCTTTATCCATTTTGGTGTGCTCTTTATTGACAATGGCATGATTCAATGGCCAATATTTAACAAAGACATATATTTTCTCTAAAATTCCAGGAAAGGAGCAAAGGCTAGCTGTTGCAGGTCCATTAACTAATAACACACACACAGAGTCTGGAAGAGTCCACTGTAACGTCAGCTATCGCTTCCTAATGAATGACAGCATCTTTCCGTAGAACAGTCAGAGCTCAGACAGAAGGCAGCTTTGAAATAACAAAAGCCAAAAAGCAGCAATGAAGGCGAAATGTGTCATCATGAGAGAAAGCGGGAGAGAACTCGCACTCAAGCGCAGGGGCCTGCCAGGTACCAATCAGCCTTCTGTGACACAGGGCGTTTATTAGCTCCTGGATGATTCTGCATTTGCGTCAGCCGAGAACACCCAGACTGCCCGTTCCCTACCTCCAAGGCAAGGCTGTGATTGGCGAGGCATTCTCCATTCTCCCAAATACTTTATGTCAGGAATAAAATGAAAACAGCTCCCCAAATCACGGCCCCTTGATCATCCATCACAGCATTCTGCTGAATAAGCACAACAGGCTGCTGCTGCCTCGGAAAGGACAGAAGCCAACTTGAGATTCCAATTCGGTTATAAAAAATAGGTCTTCACCGAGTGTGCTCAGCACAGCATCGGCAATACCCGGGAAGGAAATTGCTCTCCACTTAGAAGACTCCGGGTGTAAACATACCTCCCAGAACATACATATGTATATATATACACAGAGATGGAAAGTGTATATACACACCTGCATGGGAACAAACATATGTCTGTACACACTGGGAACAGGTGAGAACCAGCCTTTTTGATACCAATTCATTAATTCAGCAAGGAGCTCATTTGGCCTCTACTTGCAACAAAAGTACCAGCGCGTATCTCTGAAAACAACAGACAAAAGGCAATTGCCTGCCATTCAGGAGCGGCATACATTTTGAGGCAAAACCAAGAACACAGAGGAATCCTCTGTGCACTTGAAGAATCATGGCATACATGGAACGCCGAACTGGAATTCCAGACCCCTGGGGGTTCTGGTCCCAAGTGGGGCCTTTGGAAGCTGCACGCTCTCCAAGTTTCCTCGTCTGTCGAATGAGCACAGACAGGTGATTTCTGAAGTCCTTTTCAGTCTGGAAATCATGTGACTCTACAAAAAGAGAGCCAAGGTCCCTATAGTTTGTCTGAGTATTTTTGTCTCTCTCCTCAGATAATTAATGGGCATTTTTAAGTTTAATACAGTTAGTAAGGATGTTAGAGTCAAACACACAAACATGAGCTAATTCTGTAATTGATTAGAAACTAATTGGGAACTCTGAGAAGCATTTCTGCTGATGTTGCTAATGACTCAGAGAAACAGCTAATGCTGGGTTTTAAGGAGCCATCCCCAGATGCTTTCAGAGGAAGGGAGGATTTCAATTCCCCCCCCACCCCTACTCAACAGAACAGTCCTGCTTTTAACTGTTTTCTTCATTTGGACCTTCCTATGAGGTTTTATTTTAATAAAGAGATCCATGGGTAAATATTTAGCTCACTGCTCCAGGGGTGAGACAGCAGAATGAGAAGAACATGGGCTTGGTGGTCAGATATGCAGGTAAAACTCCAGCTCCGGCAATTACTAGCCAGGTGACCTAGGCAGCCCACTGAACTTCTCCAGGCCTGATTTACCTGAGCCAATGATCCCTTCTTTCTGCCTCATGGGGTTATGTGAGTATTCGCAGATCTGTCTACAAAGAACCTTAGAAGAGTGGTGGGCATGTATCCGAACGCCCCGTCCAAATATAGTGGGTCTTAACATTTATCACCCCCTCAGATTTCCAATGACAATGCAGAGCTTCTCATAGCAAAGGCAAAGAGAGCAGAGAAAATACTGATCTACTCTGTGCACATGTAAACGAATGTATACATGAATGGAGAAATGTAGGGTGTGCCAGTTATTTATAATAACCCATATTAAGAGTTCATTGGTTGTATTTTTGCTCGGTTTGGTAATGATATTGGCTAGAATCCTTTCACCAAGAGAAAAAAAAAAGGGAGGCCATGAAATAAATTATTTCATTTGGACAAAATTACGAAAGCTGGAATAACTAAAGGCAGTCATGTGCAATACGTCAAACCTGTGCCTCAATAAGGAGAACTGTTAACAATTTAATAGCTACGAATGAATCACTCAATTAATTTCCCACATGCTGAAACAGGTAACAATACATTTATCTGCCAGTATTATACCTTCCATATCATATATTTCCACAACTGCTAGCAATCTTATTCAGCATAATGGGAAATAAGTTGCACCTCATGGATTCAGGGAAAGAACGTGGCCTGAGGTCTGCTGCCAGCCGAGCAACTTGATGGAAAAGCTTTCATTGTTCTGTGTTGTTTCTTTTTTTTTTTTCCTTTTCCCCTTTAATCACTTCCAATGCACGTGCAGAGTGCTTTAAGTCAACAGTTGTGGACAAACTAGACCTCTAGGATTTCTGTGCCAGCGTTTTCAACACAATCTGCAATCTCAGGGGAGGTGAATGCATCGTTCTACAGAGCCCCAAGGAAGTGATGGTTCTCCAGAAGGGTCACTGGGGGTCACCAAGTCCATCCCCAAGCCTCTGGCTTCACTGAAGGACCCTGAGTCCTCCCAAAGAGATTCATGTCCTTAAAAATCTCCTTGTGTCCGAATCCAAGACTCCAAGCCAAATCTCCCCTGTCTCATCAGAGCTGGCATTAGGATGACACCAAATTCACTTACACAGCCTCCTTGCAGAGTCAGCTGGTAAAGGAAAGGTCAGGAAGCACCATTCTGATAAGCTCTCGAGAGCTACATGTAGGAAGCACACACCAGCCCGGGGACACACTGTCAGAAAACATTGCCTTCCACACTAATGATATCTCAGAGAGTTGCTGAGATCTTGCCTGTGATGGAAGAAAATCACCCTCCCTTAGCTCCCCGTTAGTAGCAAGAAAGTACTAGAAGAATCCTACTGACCCCAGAATCCTACCCATGCCCAGTACTTTCCTCTTTCTCCTTTCTCAGCTCCAAACCTGCAGAGGCCTGAAATTGGAAACATCCACTTTGGAACTTTGGAAACATCTCCAAGAAAGAGGCCTGAAATTCTCGCCAGAACTTCACCACTGGGCTGTGTATGGTGCCACTTTATTGGTCAATCAGCCACCTGCATGAGACCACCTTACAAATAAGGTCCGCTTAGCCTGGGTCACAGGAAGAACCAATTTATACTCAGTCCTATTTCATGTTTGGTCAATAGCATACCCACAGATGAAGCCCTGGTGTGAGGTCCTGCCTGCATTTTAACCTCACAGGAGCACATCCTCCACGGCCTGAAGTGTAACCAGTGCCATGAGATGTAAGTATAAGCAGTGTCTCCCTTGTGAAGAGGGAGTGGGCAGCTCACCTTGGGCTTCACCACCTTCATGAAGGCTCCTCTGACCAACGCCTCCTCTCGTTCTTGTCTGGTTACTTTCCGGGCATCCAGAAACTTCAAGTTGGGCAGCTTGTGCAGAACAAAGCATCTGGAAGAGAAGAGTCAGAGACAACTCAGGAAGGTTGGGTGACAGCCTCCAAGATCCAGGCAATTTGTCTTATCTTCCAGAATCCGTACTGTGGGGTCTTAAGGAGCTTAGATCTTGGCCGCTGCCTCTCTTCTCTTCCACAAGAAATGAACAATCCCTCTTTGGGGAAGTCAGATGGTTAAATTTTACAGAGACACAAAACAAAACTTTAGAAACACACACTAACGGCTGCACTTGGCTCAAAGGTGGACACACACACCCCTGGACAGGCCAGCAGAGCAGGACCCTGTCAGTGTACCCCTCCTGTTCTGGAATGCAGGCTCAGCTTCTTTGCCACAGGCATCCTCAGTAAAAGTAACCCACAACCTGGGTGTACCCCTTACATCACTGCCATGCCTGTGGGTCAGCTTTTCACTCTCATCGCTGAGATGACAACAGATCTTCCACTTGGAGCTGAGACAAGAGACCGTGACTTGCCATCCAGGATAATAAACTAGACTGTCATAACCCACTGACTTTGAGATAGAAAAGTAAGGAACACATGTAGCTGAAAAATGCTCCCTGGAGGAATCAAGCCGGGTCTTGAGAACCTTTTCCTCACCATCGCTGGGTTATTTCCACGCAGGTACTATGAAATTATCTTTATCAAGGAGAAAGACGGGGAACTGGCTTCTAGGGGAAATTAATAGCCCAGCAAATGCTATGTGTTCTCCATTCCCCTGGAAAGACTCTTTGTCACCCATTACCCAGGGGATAAGCTAATGGCTATTTGTACGATGAATGGTCCTCAAATAGGTACACGTGGACTTGACAAGAACACTTGGCCAGGGTATGGGTACGTAGATAAATAAATGTATAAAAAGTACAGATGCATGCCTATATTTCTCCCTCCTCAGTGACAGTCACCAACCCACATGCTTCCCATCAAGCTCCATACCCCATCAATCAAATGAGCAACTGTTTAGACCCTATCCTGCTTAGCAAGAAGAGGTGAGTACTCCAACGTCAAGAACAATAGATTATCTCTGAGGGAATCTGTCACTTCCTCCCTGCACCCAGCCTCCTCAGTATATGCTCACCTCTCAAGCCCCAACCCCTATGAAGGTTCCTACCACGCTTCCAGCCCACTCTGCCTTCTTCCTTCTCAGCACCCCTGGAATACACTCTCACCACCATACAGTCTAACATTTCGTTGCTTTCTAATTATTTTCTTGGTGAACAGATGTCTTCACCTTAAACTATAAGCTTGTTAAAGGCAGGGGCAAATTTCTTTGCTCACCCTCACCACATCTTGGAAATTGGCATTAGAATGGAGTCACCAACACGCCAGATAGTTTCAGTGGCACAAATATTTCTTGAGCACCTATTGTGTGCCGGCCCTAGGGATACAGAGGTGATTATGACACGGCTCCTGCTCTCAAAGCCGTTCTCAATGTAATGGAAAAGACATGCTCACATACAGAAATCAGAAATCACAGCTAAGAGCCAAGATTGCAGTTATGCACAGAGGAATTACAGGGGCACAGAGAAGGGGCCTACTTACTTACTGCATGATTAAAAACTAAATGGAAATGGAGGAACAAGAATCTCCAGTGGGCTTCAAAGAAGCAAACCCTAAAGCAACTCCACGCACCATTCTCAGTGCAGCAGTTACTAGGAGTGCACATGCAGGGTACCCTCCTCCTCACTGGAGCCTGGGGTTCCTCCCACATCCGTAAGGTGGTCTCATATCACCAAGTGGCCATCATATGCTTGTTCGGGTAAAAGATTTGGCTGATCACTCAAAAGCCAAAGAAAATAATTTAGATGCCTCTAGGAATAACAGTCATATTACTCACTGTTAAATCCAAAATACTCCAGAAGTTTTCAGAGCTATACATTTCCTCCTTTAGAAATGTCCACCCCAATGCCTGAGGTCCTAGAAGTTTGACTATCTATTAATACTTCCTGCTTCCTCCTTGCCCTTTTTCCTACCCTAAGCCTCTCTCTTCCCCCTCCAAAGACTCCCTAACCTTACCCAAAAATCAAGGAAGTGCCACAGAGGGCCCGAACGTCTGTTCTATCCTCCAGCAGAACTCCCACAGGCCTCAGTCAACGTCAGAGAAGACTTCCAACTTCTGCATGTAGCAGAAAAGTCTCGATGACAACAGATTCTTTCAAATAAAGACATGTACAGACAGAAACAATATGTCAGGAGTGACGCACAAGGGAGTAAAGACACCCACTAAGTGTAGGGTGGGAAAAGATGAATATTCAGGTGCAGAAAACACCAGTATTAGAAAATCAGCCAATGTTTAATGATGGAGTGAAAGATGCCTTCACAGGGCTGGCAGGAACCACGATGACAACAGACCGCACGTTGTCATTTCGCCGCACTTTGGATCACAGCCCTGAAATCAAAAGAGAAAGAGAGAGAGAAGTGCTGGCTTTTAAGCTAGTTAAAAATTTTAGATGACAAAGAGCTGCTGTTTTCAGATCACTCTTCTTATACAGTCGAGGAGACAGCTCATGACACAGGCTGCTGGTCACGCCTGAAAGTAGGGATGACGCGACACCAAGCCTGAGGCCAGCCTGGGTTGGGTTTCTAGGTGGTTGCTGCCTGGAGAGGTTTGAAGGACACTAGGAAAACCCGTCCCAGATAGTTCAGTCTGAGACTCAGCCCAGGGTCCGAAGTTCCTCCCGCAGAGATGTCTTTTGTTTACTCACTCAGGTATTCACCCACCCAACAGTAATTACTGAACAGCTACCACCTGCCTGGAGCTGTGCCAGGTGCCGAGATACAGTGAGGAACAAAATGAAACTTCTGTGCTCTCAACAAGCCTATATTCTAGCACGGTGGTTCTCCAACTTGGGCTGGCATCAGCAACCCTGGGATGCTTGTTAAAACCCAGATTCCTGGGCCCCATCCCCAGATTTCTGATTAAGTAGGTCCTGAGTGGGGCCTGAAATCTACATTTCTAATGTGTTCCCGGGTGATGCTGATGCTCCCGGTCCTGCTGAGAACCAGTGTGCAAGTGACAATAACACCACGAGGAATAACAGTTCTGGAAGTATAAGGACGGCGAGGCGGCCAAGAGTCTCCTTCCCGGTTCTGCTTATGTCCTGCTCTGCCCCGATGCCTGCAGTACACAGAGCCCAGGCAGTGGCCTCGTGGACCAGATCCTCCTGCCCCTTGGTGGCTTGGAACTGGCTCCAAAGATTATTGCCAAGTGTTAAGTCAATGGGCTTCTTGCCTGCCTGTCCCATCCTGGTCTTGGGAGATCTATTTCTCTTTGTTCTAGGTCATGTCAGGGTGTCAAAAGCCGCAGCTTCAATCCTGAGTGGAATACAAGTTTGCCATAAAAATACAAGAGAGGATTCCCGAAGCCACAGAATGAAGGCTTTTACAATATCAATTCAACCCTTGTAAATTTAATCCGGGGTTATTTGTTGCACCAAAATCTCTTTACCGTGATGTATTACTTAGTTACTGGGGTTATCACAGCCGTATCCTAAAGTTGCATAGTACATAAAACATTTCAGTTAACAATGCGGGCAGGTTAACTCCCCCAGATAACCTGCAATCACAAGGGCTAGTCCAGATGACATCCCTCTGTCAGCTTCCACGAGCTATTGATGGTTCAATCAGTTTGTTTTGAAGGTAAAGTACAACAAAAGGGCACTAAACTTATTCAGACTGTCAACAGGGGCTATCGGGAATGGGGCTTGCAGGTAAGTAATTCTGGGTGTTTTAAGGCTATTATCAAACAGCAATGGTTGAAGGAAGAGACAGCTACTAATAACACAGAAGGCAGCCATCATAAACCACTTTATGGCAGAAACCCCCGTCTATAAATCCTGCGACACCCGGAGACAGCTTCAGATTTATAAAACTGCTTGTTAAGCCAGGGCACTGCTTAATGAAAAGAGATCCGTCTAAGTTCTAAGTCGCACGTCCCTACCTCCAGAGGGCAACTCCAATTTTCCTGACCTTCTCAAGGTGGCTAGGGGAAAGCCCCCAGGGCTGAAGGACGGCAGGGGGGCGGTGGGGGGGTTGGCAGGGGTCCTCCTGGCTGTGATACAGAAGGTGAGGCTATCCAGAGGAAAGCAGGGGCCCAAGAAGGTGCTTAAAGACCCAGTTTTCTCTGTCTGGAAATAGATTTCCTAAAAGTGAGAGACTGGCACACAGAGCTTTTCGGGTTCTCTCTCTTTACATATAGAATGTTCCATTTTCTTAAAGGACTCCTCTTAAGAGAGAGCTAAAACTGGTAGGAAGAGAAAACAACCTGAAAAAAGGCTTTTTTGTTTTTGCCCAAAAATGAATTTTATCTGCTCCAATCCCAACGCTCTGGCATCTTTCATCTAGACCTCAAAGAGAGAGGAGGATGCTATTTCCTCATGCTCACAACTGATACCCCAGGGTCCCCACACTGTCTGCTCCCCAGTAACACTGCACAACCACACAAAAGTCCAGACAGGTCTCCGCTGTCTGCTAGAGGGGTTGCCGCCATGTTTCTTTCTCTGAGACTCTGTTTAAGAAATACCAAGTGTCCAGTTCTTGAGGGAACTGGGCAGGGGAGTCACTGGAGCTTTTCTGGCTTCCTGCCACTGATGGCATTATTTCTTGCTGCCTTCTTGCACGGGGGCTGGGAGATGTGGCACAGGCCATCGATGCCCTACACAGGGCTCTGGTGGGCAGCCGTGGGTGATCCTCGAACTGTTCTCACTCCTTCCCAAAGCTTACCAGAACGGAGTGAGGATGCCAACAAGACATCACGCTTCTTTGCTGCTGACTAGATTACATCAATTCCGTTTAGGAACACTGGTTACCTCATGCTGATCAAAAGCGCTGATCAACTGCCGACTGAGTCTGATTATTAATAAAAAGTCAGCAATGGTTTAAATGTAGCTGATTTGAGAGACCAAAGCTTTTAAAGTGAGGGGGAGAAAAATCAAAAGGAGGGGAGGTCTTCATGACAAAAAGCTTGGGGACTAATGGGGGGGAGGAAAGAGCCCAGGCGCCAGCCTGTCTCGCCGTGTGATCTTGGCTCGGTCTCTGTCACCTTTCTGAGCCCTGGTCTCTCTATGCATGGCCCAAATGATGTCTAAACCTCCTTCAAACTTTACCTTGCTTGACTTCTATGCACCTCACAGTGGATTTGCAACAAATATATCCATATCATCCTTTCTTATTATTCTGATCTCCTTATATAACCACCTTCCACACCTCCAGGTAAAAGACTGTGAGAAAAAGTCAATAAAGACCAAAGCGTAATGAACAAACACGGCGAGTGGAATAACTCCAGATGCTCGGAGAGATGACAATGATCTCACTCTAATGAGCGGAGGTGAGCTCACCTACAGCATTAATGAATGCCTGGCTACTGGCAGAGGCCAGCTGATTTTCCTCACAGTTCACCAGCAGCGATGTTTGAAGTCTGCGTGCAAACAATACACCCACAGGACAGACCCAGGCCCTCTACAGAGGGTAACCGGCAATTACTCTGTGGGCTTCTGTCACTTTGATCTCTGGGTCGTGACCTTTGCTTTCTTGTGATCTTCAAAGCCCAGATCGTAGATTAGCTGGAGAATGCTGGCTGGGTTATGTAAGCCACAAGTTTTACAGCTCCTATTCGGCTGGGAAATGGTGGCAGCCAGGGACAGCCAACAGAGGTGGAGGGTCCCTCCCTCCTTCCCTTTGGCTGAGTGCTACAGACACTGGGCAGGCCCCTGGGCTGCTCCGTGCAAGGGAACAAAGAAAGGGTGTCACGTCTTAAATAATTTAAAGTTGTAAGGAATACAGAGGGGCCTACTGGGGGTGGGGGAGCGAGGCCAACCAGAGACTGGAGTGACAGGAGAGAATGAAGAACAAAGGGTTTAGTGACAGAAGAGGAGCTAAGAGACCATGAAACCAACTCCCTTATTTGAAAGGTGAAGTCTAGACTGGTCTACTGTTGACCTTCAGTCCTTGTTCTTTCTGCAGTAAGAAGAAAGAAAAGGATTGCAAGAGAAGACAAGAAATAGACCATTCCGGGCACCCAAATTTCCCATCCTTGACTCATTATTTTGGCCGGTGTTGAAATCTGCAAGGGGCCCCAAGTGGTTTCTTTGTACAGTGGTGGTCTCTCAGGCCAAGCCTCACCCGGCCACTCTTCCTGCCCAAATCCTAGAGGCTGCTGGTTATCACATTCACCTCCATTCAACATTCATCCCAAAATAGCAGTACAGTGTGTACACACAGCCGAGCACGGACAGGTTTAAGCTGCTGTAATAACACGGCAATGGACATTTCTCAGCCATGAACGATGATGAATGGCAAAGAGAGCCCCCAGGCACGGTTTCACTCCGGCCCCAGCAGGGCCAGGACGCTACTCAACAACTTGGGAGTATGTTCTTGCTCACATACAAATTTAATGAGCCCATTTTACTGTGGGGATGTGTGCCAAGAAAATCCAACTGGGTGCGCAGGGGGTAAGTGAGGAAGCGAACGGGGTGGGTGTGGGGGGAGGGGAGGAAAGGTCGGCAGAAACCCAAGCATCTGTGATGCCATTTCCAATAACTACATAAATCTAGTCACTTCCCATTTCTGGTCCAGTGGTTGGCCACAACGTGACCTAAAACAGGGCTGACCTCTTTGAAATCAACATCTCCCATGGAAATGAAACAACAGACACACTTGTTTTGATGTATGGCTGGGTGACATATTATAAATATTACATCACATAACCACAGAGGATGCCAATCAATAAGAAATTTTTTTAGACAGCACTAAATGAACCATGGGTTCTTGCTTCTGAATACACTCCTTTAAGTCTCCTAGTATTGCTTAAATGATTAATAGAAGACATATTGTCAGAAAATGTACTTAAAGTGAAAAACAGTAAACTGTAGAAATATCATTCATTTTTTAAGCAATTTTCTAGTGAAAATGTCACATAAATTTACATAGAGGCTCTACTATTAGGCTCTGGGTAACAGCTAGAAGGAAGGCAGACCTCATGCTTTGTGGATGAAGGGCCAGGAAAATATTTTACCAAAAGAAAAAAAGAAGGCAGCTACATTGCTTTGTATACATATACATGCCAAGGGAACTCTAGATTCAAAAGTCGTACTGTGAAATCCTAAAATTTCTCAGAGGCAAGTGAAGCACAAACTCCAGGAAGAACAAAGCAGAGCTGCTAACAGACCATGGAATGGAACTGCAACACACACTCATTTGTCTCTTCCAAATACAAATGTTGGTGCTTACCCAACCAGCAATAAAAATATATGGCTCACGCCTGTAATCCTAGCACTCTGGGAGGCCGAGGCAGGAGGATCACTTGAGCTCAGGAGTTCAAGACCAGCCTGAGCAAGATCAAGACCCTGTTTCTAATAAAAATAAAAAACATTAGCTGGGCATGGTGGTGCACACCTGTGGTCCCAGCTACTCGGGAGGCTGAGGCAGGAGGATTGCTTAAGCCCAGGAGTTTGAGGTTGCTGTGAGCTAGGCTGACGCCACGGCACTCACCTAGGCAACAGAGTCAGACTCTGTTTCAAAAAAAAATTAAATTAATAAAAAATTTAAACATACTAGAGAATTGGCCTACCACTCCACTCAACCACCAGATGCTATGCAGCAAATGTTTAACTGGATGGGAACACATTAAATGTTCCTGTTGCTGTTCTTAGTTACTGTTTCTCTCAGAGTCCAAGTATCTTGTCATCATCATACATGACCTATGAAGTTTCTGTGGTAATTTTGACTAGATGTGATTTTGGCTTTGAATGGCCTGTGGAATCTGGCCCCTCATGGCAACTTTGCTGTACGTGAGCTAATGCATAGCCCTCTCAGCCCCACCCCTCAACTCCTTCCAGGGGGACAGACCTGCAGTGGGGAAGGCAGGCTCGGAGGGTGCCCAGGCTAGCCCAGGAGATGGGTCACTCTTGTAGAATTGGGCCTCCACTAAAGAATCATGACCCACAATCAGCACTTAGGTCTGAAAGAGAGTCCCCTGCTTGTTTACCGCATTTGTCGACATCCAGATGAATCTGATTCCAAATGGGAAGTGGGCATCGGAGGGGCCCAAAGTTCCCTGCCTCTCCCTATAAGTACTCAGCTCCTGAGAGGGAAAGGTAGTTTCAATCCACCTCCAGGAAACAGGTACCAAGTCCCTTGTCCACATCTAGCACTATTTTAGGTGTTGATGAGGCTTCAAGAGACAGGAAGACTCAGCTCTTACCCACTAGAAACCATTCTCTGCACGTTGAAATAGATGAAGTGATGAGAGAAACATACAAGATGCAATGTATAAAATGGTATGAGATGGTAAGGAAAGAACCCTAACCCCCTGAGAGCAGAGTATCTCAGAATGCTGAAGCCAAGTGAACATCAGAATCACCTATAGGCTGCTTTATTGTATTTGCCACCAAAAGAATCAGAATGCCTTGGATAATTCAGAGGTATATCCTTAGCTAAGGGCCACTGATCTAGACTTCCCCCTCCATTTTAAAGGTTCCACTGGCAAAGCTGGACCCCACATCAGATCTTCTGACCTGACCCTTAAAACCATTGCTGGTGGACAGTGAGGCATAGCTTTATGGTGGAGAGGTATAGGCCTTGTGGAACATTCTCTTGGGGATTGTATATGAGCTCTCCAAACTTTGGTGGGAAGTAGTCTCTCTCAAAAAAGTGACTCTGAATCAAACCATGGAAAGATCTTACAACCTGTAGGTCAAATCTGGCCTGCCATCTGTTTTATTAATATAAATAAAGTTTTATTGGAACACAGCCATGCCCATTCATTTACAAATTATTTATGGCTCCTTCTGCACTACAACAGCAGAGTTGGATAGTTGTGACAGAGTCCGTATGACTTGCAAAGCCTAAAATATTTATCATATGGCCCTTTACACCCAACAACTTTTCCTCTTTCTTGGCTCCTATGACCTCAACAATGGGATAAAATGGCTCTAGGTTACCCAAAGGTAAAAGTTTAACATTGTCATGGAAACCCACTGAAGTTTATCAAACATCTACTATGCACCCCACAGTATAATATCATCCCTCAAAGATGCTATTTTTCCCTTCTCCCACCATGCTCAAGCCCCTAGCTCACCTGTATCTCTTGTAGTCTTCCTCATCCTTTTCCAAGCTGACCAGCTCATTGGGACAGGCCACATTGCCCAGCAGGCTCAGATACTCCAGAGCTGGTGTCACTTCTGCCAGGTGATCCAGCAGACACTCCAAATCAGTGATGTTACAAAGGTTAAGGATCTTGGTCCAGGAAGACAAAAGGCTTAGCAAGGAGCACAGGCCACAACCGAGAGGCACAGCCTCGCAGCCAACGAGCCCAGCCCGCTCCTGTGAGACAACAGGCTAAGGGTTGAAATCAGCTCAGCTGTGGGTACAGGGTATTGCTGGTTTTTCACTCCCACTGCTGAGAACACAGCCCAACTTTTCCCTGGGCAGGTAAGGCTAAACCCAGATCACTTGAGGGAGAATGAATAAACTTCATTTTATCATAACTTTCTTTCCTTTGTACCTCTGGTTTTTTTTAATGATAAAAAGGATACATACATTCCACATCATAAAATATTTTGATATGCAAATCCATTTTTCTCTAGTAATGAAAACAAGAAATTATTTCTAAAGGTCTTTTAAAAATATATTCTCCTTTCTCTCTCGGTGGGGGGAATTTATCGTTGAAACATATGGAAATGACATGGATGCGAACAGAGACTGGCCCCTCTCCTGACCTGAGAGCCTGTGGTGGAGCCAAGCCTTGCTCAGTGGCTTCACCGGTGGCAATGCAGCATTGGGCTGGGGGGAAAGGAGAACAAAGCTAGCAGGAAAAGACGACAAGAGTAAGTTAGGATGGGCTTAGTCAAACCTGGCAGGTCAAAACACATTTCCTGAAATTCTGCTATGAATCTAGTATTCTATGAAGAAGTGAATGAATGAGAAAGACTGAGGAGGGGCATGGCAGTGAGATTATTCCCCAAGCTGCCCCCAGTTTGTTCCACTGTCCAGTCAAGGCCAAATCAAATAAGGTAAGAGCCATAGATTCACGGAATCACAGGTATTGGAAAGGGTTTAGTGATAACCTACTACCTACATCAACTCCTGGTTCAAGCCACATACAGAAGAGCTGAGCCCCAGGCAAGGGGGTGATTAGACAGGCCATGTATGGAGGCCAGGATTTCCAGAGGGGAGGAGTTAGCCACATCAGCAGACAGAACGGGGTCCTCACCAGGGCAGGGCCACAGAGCATACAGGGGCCAGACACAGGGCATATGCAATACGCAAGCAGCAGAGACTCCGGGAGTGAGGTCTACTTGGACCTGGGAGAAGAAGGTAACATAAAAGAATAGGGCTGTTTTCTCTCTGTCAGGATGTTATCTAACCTTGGTAGTGACACAGATTTTCTCATACTTTGTTTCAACTTGCCTGAGAAGAATGAACTCCAAATCCAACCAATGTCTGAAGCCAGTCCCTAAGGAGTCATCACAAAGTAGCACATTATGACAACCATAATAGTTTTTCTTTCCCCTGGGATTGAATCTTCCTCTAACTTCCACCCATTGACCCAGTTTAACTGCTTGGGGTCACAAAGAATAAGCCGCTCTTCTCTTCCACATGAGGAGCCTTCAGATATCTGAAGCTCACACGTCTTCCTTACATCTTTTATCCTCTGATCTAAGGTCCTGCAAGCCTTCTTCGTACACATGCTCTGCCACTGTCACACGTAAGACCAAGCGCTGTCCTCTGGGTGGGAGCAAGAAGGAGAAAATGAGAAGCACAAACAAATCTTCCATAAATAACATCCAGGGAGGACCACAAAGGAGCCCAGAATGAGGATGATGGGAATGGAGTTCATGCAGAAGCCTAGAGGGAAGGTCCCACCAGGGAGACAAGGTTGGATGTTCAGGGGTGGGTGGCCGGGAAGCGAACCATAAACCTATTTCATCACTGAAGACAAAACATGCCTACTACTTTCTAAATTAAAGTTTGATTATCATAGTTTTAAGATAATAATTTAAATATAATCAATTAAAATGACAGTGAGTGATTCTAAGGAAAACTCAGCTTTTCCAGCAGGTATGTTTGTACATTTCATAGTCATTGCTATATCAAAAAGTGAGAAAGGTAACAGAGTCCTACTCAGACTTTCTCTACCACTATTGCCCTTAGATATGGGCAGAGGCAGCTCAAGGGGTCCTGTGCTTTGGAGTGACATCCTGAAAATTTTCTAAGTCCCCACCCATCTAGTATCTGGGACTGGCCAGGGGCCAACAGTGTCATTCAGGTGTAGTAGCCCACGCTTGGACTTGGACCTGAATGGGCCCCAGTCCTGGCCCTGGTTTCTCCCCTTCAGGGTTCACTTCAACCCTCTACCCCACACATGGGACCCATCAGATGCGCCCAAGAGCACCAGGACTCACGCCTACGTCCTAAAGCCTCAAGGGCAGGCCCTCATTCCAGCGAGGGCAGTCACATAAGCTGTTCACTCCTGCTGGCCAGCACGTTATTTCTTTTGTGGGACTGCAAGACAGGGGGCTGCCAAAATAGTGCTGACATACTGATCTGGAGTGATTCAAATTATCTACGTCGATGAGGGCTCTAGAGGACCTACTCGGGAAGCCCTTTCTATGATGGATGGAAAAGTCAGACCAATATCTATTTTCCTCTTAGGGAAAATTCCTTAAACCTTGGCTCTTTTTCATCTCCTGAAGGAAGGTGGGAACATGCAGGAATAGAACTCAAAACTGGCAAGATTTTTAAGTAGAGGAAATGTTGGGCAACTGAGTTGGACTGAAACTCCAGCCATTCCCCAACATTTAGTGATGAGTGAAAGAAGCCTAGGATGCCACCAGCCGGGCAGCAGGCCTAGTTTAATTTGAGTAAATCTTCTTATGTAGATTTACCATGGTGCTAATAATGCTTATGTGCCAGGGGCTTCCTGCCTGTACAGGCCCCTTCCAAGGCCCTGGGAAAGGTCCTAGTAATATAGTCACATGGTCATTTATTTTTGTAAAATTTGCAAAAGTAGATTATTTAAAGCATGATTGGTTAAGATCACTGTCTCTCTCCAGTAGGACTTCTTCCATCATATTTCCCCTTGAGTTGAGTGACAGTGAGAGTGAGAATCTTGGGGACCCACTTAAGCAGAACATGTGTAGCAGTGGCTTTAATTATTCTTCAGTGGAGTGTATTTGTATGATTTGCAGTCATTTCTGTGTCTGGTTAAATTATTTGCAACATACCAGTAGGAATGACTTTGAGTAATACTCCTACCACCCACCATGTTGACACAAATACACAGAGACCAACATAAAAGTGATGATAAAATGGTTAACAAACTCAGCAACTCAATGAACGTTTAAGATTCTGTTGAGTGTGTGTACACATATACACCCATACACACAACTTGATATATTCTGAAATCTTATATAGCTCATATATAAAAGAAATGTGTAAGAATTTCTCCAAAATTTAATGACCCTAAAAGTTTTACCAATAATGTAGTGGTGAAATCACCAATAATGAGTGGTGAAATCATCAATGAATGGTGGAACTGAAAGAAACATTTCTAAGCCATGAAAAACAAAAATTAATTTCTGATGAACCATGCTAAAAGAAGGAATTATCTTTCTGTTCTCTCTATAGGAAATGCTACAAAATTTCATCATATAATGAAGCTATAAGGGAAGTTGCAGGAAAAAAAGCAATGAAAAAGTTCTTATATGGGCATAACTCATGAAGAGATTGTTTTTATAGTAGATTACTTTTCTAAGTATTTTGATACTTGTGGAATTTATCAACTTAAAAATTTTTAAATTCCTTTGATATATTTTTATTCCAAATAAACATTCCTTTTCATACCTCATTTTGCATTCATAATTATGCTGTCTTTAAGAGGGCTCCCTCAAATGATATGTTTCACACTCCCCAAAACCTGGATCTGTTCCTGAGGGGAGGCCATGGACAAGTGGATCATGGGAGTTTCTTGGGCAAAGGGTCTGCAGGTTCCAAGAAGTTTCAGCCATCCCGTGCCAATGAAATCCAAGGGATTTCCAAAAGCCTGACTCATGTAGGGTATTTTGTATGGCGGAAGCTTCATCTTCCTAAGCCTTGGAACTATCTACTAAATGATAAATTGGGCTGAGTCAGGGGGTCTCCCCTAAATCTACACCCAACAGGAAGCACTAGCACCTCCTACCTGAACGCTCTGAGCCAGGCCTTCCTCTTTATGTTGATAGCACCACCAGAGGATCAAACACGAGGAGGAGTTTTAATTGGTTTCTTGGTCTCGTGGGTCAGCAAGGACAAACACAGCCCTGTCTTGCCTGATGTTGAGGTCTGAGATAGAACTTGTCACATTCCCTTTTTGTCAAGTTGCAAGGAAAATTAACTAGAGGCAATCAGTGGAAGAAACTTGGTGTCCCCTGCTAATCAAGACCACCGCAGTGGAAGCTGTTTCAGGGATTCTCCTAAGGGTCCCTTTTCTGTTTTTTTCTTTTTAAAAATCTAAGCTACCTGGCATAGTTTCAACTCTCTCCAGCTGGATTCTCGGCACACACCTGGTTTCCCTCATCAAGTCTTCTCCGGAGTACTTAGCGTTTAGATTTTTTTCAGTGTTGTCTACAGAAAGTTGCCATTGAGGAGCCCAGCTGTCAGGGCTAGGCTTGCCAAGGGAGATTTTCTGCAGAGGGCCCAAGATCAAAGCAGCATCTTGCCTTGGAAGTTTGGAGTGTGGGGGAGGAGGGGAGCCTCCCGCTGTGCATGTCCAGTTGCACAGGTCCGAAGCCAGGTGAGAGTGGCACATCCCTCCCTCGGGGCTCCCTGCAGGTCAAAGGGCAATCTCTATAACCACTGGGAAGATTTTAGCCAGACCTAATCCTAGCACAGGATTTTTGAAAGCTAAATACACAGTATAATGACATATTATCTCTTTCGTTCAAACATACGTGTCAGAAATATGTCGCATCCAAAAAACAATGAAGGAAACTGGTGTTAAAGGTCACACAGCCAGTAAATGGCAGAGTCTAGATTCAAAACCTGGGTCCTAAAGAAATTGCATTTCTAGGGGGAAAAGTGGTTCATAATTTCCTAACACAAAGGGGAATTTAAAACACTGAGAAATGAGGAGTGTTACATGTTTCTGTGGGAGATTCCAAGGTGCTGGCATCCCACTGTGCTCTGTGCCTCAGCTATGGCCTTCTGATGGGCCCTGATTCTGTTAAAGCATTGAGGCTTTGGCTAACAGCAACATGTGCTAAGAAATTGTAGTCTTTGGGTGTTAATAAAGTGATTTCCCATATATTATGCCATTTAAATGTCTCAACAGTACCCTGAAGTGTGCATCTCCCATTTTATGAAGAAACTGAGGCTCTGACAAGGTACAGTGACTTCCGCAAGATGACACAGTAAACTGCTGTGGGAATCGGTCCTGTCCTCTGACTGGTGCAGTGGTCTCCGTGTAACATGCAGCACTATTGTCCCTTCCTGTTGGCACTAGGATGCAAACTCACGATCTGTCTCAGACACATGCTGAGCAAACAGGGAGACAGAAAAGGAAGTGTGATTTCAAATGAAATCCGCTTACTTCCCTTCCCCAGCACCCAAAAGGAAGGTGCAGGAGAATCATTTGATTGTGCAAAGGTTAAAATATCTACATTTTCCTCAATTTTCAGTCAATCCCGTACTTGGGGTTGAGTATTCAGACATACTATGGCTGACACCAGTACCAGGCACCCCAGCCCTACTGGTGGAGAGCCAGGGATGGTGTGTGCACAGGCTCCTGGACCCGTGAGAGAGGGACTGAGAACACAGTGGCAAGGGAGGGGTTTCAGTCCATAGCCACTGGCTACCTGACCAGTGTGAATGAACCAAAGGAAGAAGGGTAAGATAGCTCCAAACCAAGAGATGAAGAGGTAATCTGGGATAATCAGGCTTTCAGATATATGAAGACAGGACACCAAACTGAGGGCTGAACACAGTGGAACAAAGCCCTGGTAGAAAAGCTGGGAGGTCCAGCAGGAGGTATGCAGATGGGCAGGGAGGCATTGATTGGTGAACACAGAAGGAATCTGCCAGATGATGGGCCTGGGCTCTGGAATCCCTTTCATGAGCAGAGTTTCTGCAGCCCCAGCTGGGAGCAGGGCCTTGCAGGGGCAGGCCCAGCCAGCTGACTCCTCCTGCATCTTAGTCCCTCCCTTGTGCAGTGGCCACCTCTCCTCTGGGTTTGAGGGTCTGGGGCAGGGACACAGCATACCTGGGTTCTAGACCGAGCTCCAACACTGACTATGTGACTTCAAAAAAGTTCAGACTCTCCCAGTTTTTCCATAAAATTGAGAAGAATTATTCTTCAGCAGTATCCAGAATGACGTCAGGGTAATGTTAGATTATGCGAGTCAGAGAAGCACTCTAAGCCTGTACTCTGTCCTTGGTCATAATGTGGCCCAAGTCAGATCAGATGAGTTTACACAATCCTCTAGGATAATAACAACAATAATACTAACCCATACATAGCACTTGCTACATTACTAGAATGTGATATTTGTGAGACACTTAGAATAACCCTCCAAACAACCTAAAGGGTGGGTACTATCATTGTCCCCATTTTGCAAAGGAAACCAAAGCACAGAGGTGTTAAACAACTTGCCGAAGGTCGGTCATGCAGTAAAGTAGCAGACATGGGGTACGAGCTCAGGAAGTCTGGCTTCAGAGCCTGTTGTTCTTAACTACTACGTGATCCTTCCTCTTGCCAAAGGATAAAAGAAGCCAATGACCCAAGTTCCCAGAGTCTAGTAGCATAGAGCATTGTTATAGACACATTTAACCGCGAGTCAAGCCAAAGTGGAAAAATCTAGATTTACATGGCAGATAAATTAGGCAGGGTGCATAACCATTCTACGTATGCCAAAAAACCAAAAAATTAAACTTCACAAAAGCATTTGAGATAAAACCCCATTTGATAATAAGCTTCCTAATATGTCTAAAGATTCAATTTACAATAAAGTGCTAATACCTTTTTAGAAGGTCAATAGTAACTTGTTTTCAGGGCTTCCTTTATCACAAATATGAAATAAAATCTTAAGGAGACATGATGCCAATACTTGTGGGGTAGTTTTTTATAGGAATGAACCATGCCTCTTTATACCCACACCTTGTGCAGTCCCCTCCCATATGTGTTCTACAGCTGGTATGTGACTTGCTTTGGTCATGGAACATCAACACACATGATAAAAGGAGGACTTGAAAAGTACTTGTACTACTGGGCTCGTGCTCTTAGAACACTCCTCCCTTGTGAAATGGCTTATGCTAGCCCGTTAGAGACATGTTGTTTAGCCAACACCCAACACCAACCTCTAGACGTATGAATAAGGCCATCTCAGACCACCCAGCCCTGGTCAAACCTCCAAAAACTGTGGCTACATGAGTGACCCAAGGTGAGGGCAGCAGCAGAACCACCTATCTGAGCCCTAGCCAAACAGCTGGCCCATCAAATTGTAAATAAAATGTTTGTCGTTTTAAGCCACTAGGTTTGAGAGTGGATTATTATGCAGCAAAAACTACCTGCTAAAGCCCACGTCCAAGGCATTTCATGGGGCAGCAATATGGACCCTAGAAACCGCTGGAGAGCCTGGGACAGTTTCACAATTAGGTGGGCTGAAAAGGTGGAGTCAGAAGTGTTAGGTTGGGAGCACAGCGTGTTGTATTAGTGCCTGTTTTTGCCTACCTTTCATTCTGTGACTTCTGGGTCAAGTAGATGGGGAAGCTGATCTTCACATCGTACCAGTAGATCAGAGGAGAAAAAAGGAAAGAAGTGATGCGGTATTTCCAGAGAGAGCCAACTACTGGCTTTTGTTTCTGCTCATAATAAAAATTATACCACAAGAGCACAGTGGTATAATTGGTCAGGTTTACATCTACATTAGAGTCTGCGTGGACTGTTATATTCTACACAGTGCTTTCTGCGTCAACCCCACCCCCAGTCCAGTATCATTATTCCCCCTGCATTACTTTTACGGGTTAGACAAGTCAAGGCACCGACAGGGAAAGGACTCAACAAAGACAAAGACAATCTCTCAGCACTCTGGAGCCAAGAGGCCCACTGATCTCTGCTGACAGCAGTACTGAGAATAAAATTATCATCCAGTCCAATTCGTTTCTTTAAAAATGAGAAACAGAAGCTCACACAGGATGACTTGTCCAAGGCCACACAGCTAAATATGATTAAGCTGACCCATGAACCCACATCCATGACTCTAGTATTCTATCGTGACATGGGTCACGGGACATGATCAACCATATCATCCAAATTCTAGCTCAATAATCCTTCTGTCCTTGACTGATTTGAGACTATTGATCACCTAAGACAGCCACAGAAGCCGTAAGACTCACTGACTACAATAATTTTTCAAATGAGACTGGGTAACTTGGTTGACCAAAGGATAGAAAAGGAGAAAAGCCACCCAAATTCTGTGAATTTACTTGTAGGCCTTTGCCTTCTACTTCTCTGAGAGTGCCAAGTAATAATGGCCGCAAGGAGCATATTTACAATGGACTGAATGTTTGTGTCCCCCCCAAATCCATATGTTGGAATCCTAATCCTCAATGTGATGGTATGTGGAGATAGGGCCTTTGGGAGGCAATTGGGCTGTGAGGGTAGATCCCTCGTGATGACAGGATGACTGTCCTCACTAGAGACGTGCGAGAGCTTGCGTGTGTGCTCTCTCTCCCTGCCATGTGAGGATACAGCAGAAAGTATCATCACCAAGAACCCAACCATGCTGGCACCCTGATCCCAGACCTCAAGCCTCCAGACTGTGAGAAATAAATGTTTGCTATTTAAACCCCCTCATCTATGGTACCCTGTTACAGCAGCAAGAGCTCAGACAATATTTTGTAGAATATGGAAAACATTACCTTATGGCTTGAAGTATAAACAATGGCTAACGAATGCATTTACAAACCATTCTTTAACACTGACATATGCATGTGCTAAACTTAACATGTCTTTCTGCTTTTATTTTATATTCTATAGGAAAACGTCCTCGTCCTTTTTCTATTTCTAACTTATTGCGTGAATGCGAACAAGTGATTCAACCACTCTAAGTCCAAATGTTCCATCAATAAAATAAGGCCATTGGACATCGAGTCTGAAGCAACACAGTGGAACGGAAAGAACTCTGGATATAACCACAGTTGAGATCGAATCATCTGGGACCCAGCATCTTGTTAGCTGTCTGGCTGTGATAGCTCTCACCTCTTTCCACATCTAGATAACTAGAAAAGTCACACCCTTCTCACAGGACTTGGTAAGAATCACAAATAATACACGTAACATACCCAACACGGTGCCTGATCCCTAGGAGTGCTCAATAAAGAACAGGTAATGGTAATGATTTATTCATTCATTCCCACAAATGTTTACTGAACGGTACTCTGTGCCAGGCATTATTCTATGTGTGAAGAACGGAGGAGTTAACAAAACAGAGGACATTCCCTGCCCCCCCGAGCTGGCATTCTAGCACACGCTAATCCACGATGCCAGCAATGGAGGAGCTTCGGGCCTTAGGTCGCAGGAAGGCTTCCCGGATTCCATTCTATAGAATCCAGAGCAGTTAGTCCCTATAAGTCTCATCGTAGAGGCAAGATAGGTCCTCACCTATGCGGGGAAGCCGTATACTATAATGTCCATTCCCACTGTAGAATCCAGAGCAGTTAGTCCCTGTAAGTCTCATCGCAGAAGTGGGACAGGCCCTCACCTACCCCGGGGGGTGGGGGGGCCACATACTATCATGCCTCTTCCAGGCCTCTGCCATCCCCAGCCCAGCTCGTATCCACCAGCCAGGGCAGAGCCAGGCCCAGGCTTCACAGCTCTCTTCCACCTTAGCTCCTTCCCTCTCCTTTCCCTGCCAGAACTGTTCCCCAAGCCTGACCCAGAGCTTTCCAGAACCCTCGAAGAAGGCGAAGTCTGCTTAGCAGCACTACCCTCTACTTGCCACCAGAGGTCGCCCTCCCACGCGAGCCCAGGCGAACAGAGCCAGCCTGGCCGCCTTGGCAGCAGTGACATTATTTTCTTTCTCTATTTTTATCTATTAAAAAGATTTCTTCACAGCCATAACTTAGATCTCTACACTAAAATGGAGCAACAGGAAGATATAATGGTGCATTTCATTTATGAATGACCTATAATAAATTACTCTGAAGTGTCCCGAGTGCCAGAAGACAGAACGCTTTGTCTGCCCACGGACTGTATTTCACATACTTTAATTTAGCTGACACATAAAACTCATTTGACATTTTGCAGGTATTTGTGGGGGGGGGAGGGGGTGGGAGGGGACAACTGTGGGGCCGGGCGGGGAGTGGGGGCAGTGGGCAGAGGAAAGGATATTTGGTTCTTGTTGAGGGTTAAGGTATGGAGTCTGGGTAACCGTGGCAACATGAGGTCGTCCCCCAGCAGATTGTTGTCCAAGATGAGTTCCTCCAGGCTCCCGAACGCGCTCAGTCCTTCCAGTGACCTGAAATGACAAAGGCAACAGGAAAAATGATCCTGCACTAAATCAGGGAGGCCATTATGAGCCGAAATAAATATTTTAACCTTCCCTTTCAGGACTGGGAATAGTTTGGGCTTGGTGCCTGTCAGCAAAGTGAATGACAAGAATTAGTAGCAGGAGCCGGGGTGGGGGCGGCGGGGGAGGAGAGGCCGCTGGCACTCACCGAATCCTTCACGCATTGCCAACATGAAGGATGAGGGTCACTTAGTGAGTAGCCAGGATCCAAAACAAAGGGCTTCAGATACGGCCTGCAGGATAAATTTGTCAATGTCTTGTGCCTTCAGGCACCCAGCCTCGGCTGACCCTAACCTCCATTCCCAAGATAAATAACTCTGTCACAGTTCACCTTCATTCCCTGGACACAAATTTAAGTTGTCATCCATCATTCCTGCCCAGAAATATCATACCCTCTTACAATAATAAATATAACTTCAAGTATCATTTCTTAGCGGTTCTCCTCTGTACAGTCGTAGGGGAAATGGTAAGGAAGGCTCTTTCTCTCCGTTCACATTCTTTGACTTTTTTTTTCCCCTCTGCCTTTTTTTCTTTACTAATCACTTAATTTGCTTTTGCCCAGCGTCCCCGTAGCTGCCCAAAAGGCAAGGCATCTGCAGAATTACATAATCACTGCCGTCTGAGAGGGATTTTTCTTTTATTATTTCTTTTTATTTGCTTTGGGTTTTTGGGTGTGTGTGTGTGTGTGTGTGTGTGTGTGTGTGTGTGTGTGTGTGTGTGTGTGTGTGTGTGTGTGTGTGTTTTGGTCGGGACTGTGGAGGGTATTTCTGCTTCAAAGCTCCTGGCCTGAAGTTACAGTTGTAATTTATGGAAAGTGGATTTCTCACTTAATTTTTGAGAGAAGTGTAGATAGAGTGCAGCAATGTAGATGTTGAGGCAGTAAATAACAAGCATCCGAAGGAATTAAATACCCGGCCCAGGGAAAAAAAATATATCAGAAAGGGGAAAATAGCCTTGCTTATACATGCAGCTGAAAGTTAACTCTTAATTTTATGGGCTCTCATGAGTGTTGGGGGGTGGAGGTGACGGGGGCAGTTGTGCACAATTGCTTGCCCGGGTGCACGCAGACATTAATTAAAGAAAGCCGCCTGGTCGAGGGACTTACACAGAGACACATACTCCCAGCCCGTTCACCTGCCAGACCCAAGAGATGTGCTGAGCTTGCACAGGCTGACAGCTGAGCTACGACGTGGACCTGAGGGAGCGCTCGCATGGTATCCCTGGCTCTTCCATAAAATGTGACGAATCAGGGAGATGTCGTCCACGCTATTTATTCATTTACTGATAGCATTCACACTGCAGCCGCGTGTGCTAGCTTGTGCAATGTCTGCACAGCTGCCGTGAGTGTGAACTTTAGCACCAGACCTTTCCCAAGGCATCCACAGCTCCCTTGTGGGATCTCTGCCAAGAGGACTCCAAAATAGAGAGTCAATACTTGTGAGGTGTAAAATGCATTGCAAGTAATTAAATCCGTAGATTCCATGGGGCCAGAGCTCCGCCTGCGTGCACCATTGCTGCCAGACCTCAGGGTGGTCTCACCCAAGGCTCAGTGCCTGGAACGTGCCAGCTCCCACAACCCAGGCTGCCTGCCCCATCACAGGGGGACAACTCCGCCACTGTGGGTTAAAGGTCCAGGGGTCATCGTGTTTCATTTCCTCCCCTTCTCTCTTTCCTCATGGTTCCGAGGAGCAAAACATAAGTTACAGAGAGCTAGGCAGGAAGGTTTGGGACTTTACCTCGGCTCCTACATCTCCTATAGTGTGAATTCCAGAATATTACCAGCAATCTGAACTCTCTTATCCTGTGTGTCTTCCAGCTCATGGGATCTTACAGAGAATAAGTGAAGGAGGACAAACGAGTAACTTGCCAGTGCTGGTTTGTTCTCCTCCTTCCTCCTTTTATTCACCGATTTTTCCCAAAGCCCCAACCCTGGGGGCGTCTGGGGATGCAGGGGTGGGCAGATGAACACACCCACAGAGGCGTGCAGTGCAGCAGGCTTGTACAGGGAACCTTCCTCCATCAGGCTTGACAAGTGTTTATCCCAAAGCACTTCTCAGGACCGGCCCCTGGTTACCACAAGGGGAGGTGAGGCCACTGCCCGTGAGGGAGCCTTAACGGCAGCTAATCCATCCTTTGTGCACAGACATGAGTCAGAGGCCGCATCCAAATACACATGCTCCCGAGTTCGGCTATGCAAATATTGCACTATCAGGATGAGATGCAACAAACAGCGAGCAGAAGAAAGTGCCCTTCCAAGAGTGCTCCAGGGGAGGCGTAAAACAAACCGACACAGCATGGAGAGGGACAGAGCCCAGGAATACTGGAGGGGTGCCCTCCCCCACCACGGCCACCTTTCTCTCCCTGCAGGGTGGGCTCGGGGGCAGAGCTCCACACCAGTGAGACCTCCCAGAGGGGGTGGGAAGATCAGTCTCAAATCCCTTCTGTCACCTGTCTGGTTTTGAGATTCTTTTTGCCATGTGATGTTATTAGCTGCTCAGTAAAAAGGGAGCCGTGTCACATGGGCTGGGGAGGGCTTGCTAATTAGTGAATCCCTGTTTTCATGTCATCAGTGTTGCGTGCACTTGGTGATTTAATCAGCTAAATTTGGAGCTGAGGGCTTGGGGACAGGAGGTGGGGAGCAGAGAGCGTAGCCAAGGGGGTACAGGAGAGGATGGATTTGAGGGCTCGGCTGGCGTGTGGCAGCCCATGAGCACACATTCGGAAGGAAGGTGGCTTTATCTTTTACTTTCTAAAAAATGTTACTGTTGTTGTTGTTTTCCAGAAAAGAACAGAGGAAAGCAATTATTTGCAAGAATATTTGAGTTCACACCCCTGTACACCTGCACATAGATATGCACTGTTAGATAAAACGACAAGGCAAATAAATGCTTTAAAGAGCTGCGTAGATCTATGCTGTTGAATGGGACAGTGACGATGATTATGGGTAAAAGGTGATGGGTCTGCAATTTCTCTGCCATAACCTTGAGTGTGGACAGCAACATGCACCCCAAAATGAGAGCCCTGGTGGAGAGGGTGACCATCACTCCAGGGCCACTCACCAGCTTGTTGGCAGTGGCTGGGATGTCTGAGGTGTAGGCCCGGGGCTGGGGTGGGGGGCAGTTTTTTGCCCACAGCCTAGGCACGGTGCAGGAGGGGCCGCCCCAGCCGGGTAAAGAGCCACCAAGGCCAGCAGAGAGACGGGGTGTGTAGTGATCGGGGCAGGTGGTTTGCTCTGGAAGCCTAATCAGCACCTCGGCAACTCCCCGCAGGCCGCCTCCTCCTCCACCAGCAGGAGCGCGGCCAGGATCTCACCCACAGGTACCATCTTCTTTCCTCCCCACCTCACTCCCAGGGCCCCGCGTGGGCTCCCTCAGGAGCCGTGGCAGCTGCCAGGAGAGCTCCAGCGCCTTCTCCAAAGTCACATCAAAATGACAAAACATCACAACGCATTCGGCTCCAGTGGATTCAAACAGAGAGAACTTTTAAGTTTCCACTGTAATTAACCCTATCCTCGTTAAGATAATTATGATCAAGCTTCCTGTCACAGTTAATATCCCAGCATCATCGCCTGTGGCTCACACTCTGCCCTCATTAGCTTATAAAAACTAAACAGGCGGCGGCTGCCCTGCCCAGCCCAGGCTCGTGGCCGGGGGCGGCCGTGGAGGGGCCTCGGGCAGGGCAGCAGGCCCCTTGAACCTCAGTCTCTCCTGCTCCTGGGTAGGCTCAAACTCAGCGACCTTCGTTCATCCTTTCTCCGAAAATGAGCCACTTATCACAATGGAGAAAGAGAGGGGCCAGGCCGGTGCAGGGCTGGTAGGGTGGGGAGAAGAGGTGCTTCTAGCTTGTAGCTGCCCCCCAGCCCCTGACCCAGCAAAAAGCCAGCCATAACACTGCACCGTAAAAATTACCAGAGAACACTTCCAGAACCCCTAGTTCAATGCCAGGGATACAGGCGATGCTAAGAATTAGCTCTCTCTTCTCTCTTACACCAGGGGCGACAGTACCACCTGGCCTGCGGTGGGCAGGGAGCAGAGGGGACCGCTAACCACAGACCCTCCTCGGGGCCATATGTGGCCTCAAATCCAGGAGCAAAGCTTGGGATGTTCAATCAAGAAATAAGAACTCCTAGCCTGAGCAAGAGCAAGACCCCGTTTCTACTAAAAATGGAAAGAAATTATATGGATAGCTAAAAATATATATAGAGAAACTTAGCCAGGCATGGTGGCACATGCCTGTAGTCCCAGCTACTCGGAAGGCTGAGGCAGAAGGATCACTTGAGCCCAGGAGTTTGAGGTTGCTGTGAGCTAGGCTGACGCCACAGCACTCTAGCCCGGGGAACAGAGTGAGACTCTGCCTCAAAAAAAAAAAAAGAAAGAAAGAAAGAAAGAAGAACTCTACTAAGATCTGTACCTGCTTCCTCGATTATCCATCTAAATGTCCATACCCATATTTTTAATGGAGAAAACAGGGAGGCCATGGAAATTCTAGAGGGCCGAACCCACACGAATGCCATCTGCCACCCTGGCTGGGCCCCCAGACCTGCGAGGATCGGCTGCTGCCTGTTCTGCTGGGGTTTCTCCGGATGACGTCTGTCTGTCCAGCTCCCAGCACAAGGGATCTCAGTGCCACCTCCACACACCTGGAAAGCTGCTAAATACACAGTGAGGGCTCACTACCGCCTCACCAACCAACTGCTGCTCAGCCACAGCCTGTGAGTGTCTGAGAGAAGAGCAGCCACTAGAATCCCAAGCACAGGACAGAGAGTGGGACTCAGGGTGCTGGCCCGTGGCTATGGGGGCAATCCCTAAACCTGCATTCTTTCAGAGGCCAGAATACCTCCCCATCTTTCCCGTGGGGCCATGTGTCTGAGAACAGGAAGGAGTAACATTGAGCAAGTCTGCACCTGTACACCAGTGCTAGTTACTAAAACATTTAAATACTTCCTTACCAACAGGAAAACAATTGCAGCTCTGAGTACTCTCCCCGTCACTTGGTCATTCCTTGGTACCCTCCAGACCTCCTCATAACCCAGCAATTAAGAGGTCAATGCCCAACACAGCACAGGACCACCAGAGACCCTGCTCCAGCTGGTGTCCATTCCCATTGATCAGTGCAGTTGTTAAATAGTTTAAACATCATCCTTGAGAGCAGAAATAGTAACTTATTCCTCTCTTATTCCCCCTCCCATGCTAAGTGCAGTGCCTGGCACACAGGAGATCCTTGGGAAGTGTCTGCAAATTAACTTACCACAAAGGCCATGACCAAAGTCACAAGGACAGGACGGGCAACACAAAGCTAACTGGCAGGGAATGAAGCAAGAAAGAAGAGAATCAGTGAGAGGTGCTGTGGCTGCTCAGGTCCCAGTCAATGGTCCAGTGGCAGCACAGACGTTTTGCACAGTCTGTTTACCTAGCCCCATGAGAGGTAGTCTTTCTTTCTGTTATAAAACTCTTTATATCCTATTTAAATGGACATAGATATGTAGCTGCATTATATAGCATATAATATACACAATATTATAACACATACAAAATATTATGTGTATTATATATAGCACATATATTTTATATAGTATATATAGAGTTGGCTCTCTATATTTTTATATAGATTGTTTTTGTCATTCAGGTCATATAGCCAGAGATATATGTACAAATAATAATATAAATCAACTAGTCCATACTGTAAGTGTATCAATAGGGTATAGAAATATCTTTAAGAATCAGAAGAATGTGGAAAAGGCTCTGGGCTATGTAAGACTCAGTGTATACTGATGTCAGGACACACTGCATTGCAGGACTTTGGGGCCAAGGTCAACCCCAAAGTTCTACTGAGCCCCGCATGATGATGGATAATCCCTGAGCTGCAGAGAATAAAATTCAACATTGGTGTGAGAGATCTGAATCCAAGACCAGTCAAAAAACTAAGATGGTTAAATAAGTCTGAAGTGCCCATATACCATGTCTAAGAGTACTAAGAAAACATATAAATATGATATTGAAGAATTAAGAAGAATGAGCAGGGAGCTAGACACCCAGAAATAGGTACTTGCAATTAATTTTTTTGAAAAAGGAGGTAAGAAGGTAGATTCTTCAATCTTTGGATTCATGAGTTTGTATATTTACTGATATAAAGTTCTGGTCAGATCATACCTCTGAGGAATGGGTTTTTGCTTGCCTTAGGACAATGTGAATAATGTATCTGATCATGTTATCCTTTTTACTTTTGCTACCAGGAATCTCAGAGCTAAATTGTAACCCATTTGTGAAAAGGTAACACCTCATAATCTCTATATCTGTTTTCTCACTTCATTGTCAAGGCATATACTCTTTTCATAGTCTTGATATTTTGTCTATATATTGCTTTTTATTTTATTAATCCTAATAAACAAGCCCAACCCCTTTATAGAGTGCAAACAGGCAGTTTCTGTGCATTAAGGAAAAGTTCTGTGAGACCAGCTGTTAAAGGAGATACTTGACTAGGAATAAAGAAGACGTATATTACATTCAGAGTTCAAAATGGCTTTGAATAAGCTTCTAATAATATCCTTGTAACATGAAGGCAAAAAGTAAGCTGGAAAATGACAACTTTAGGTAGAGTCATTGCTTCAAAAATGTACGTGAAGAATACTGATTAATGGGTCAAATTGCTCTAGGGGAAGGTTCTAGGGACTTTGATCCTGGGTTTTTTTTGCCAATGACTTTGTTAAGGACACATTTATCACACTTTTAGAGGACAGGACCCTAGAAAGATACTGAGAAAGATACAGTAGGATCCAAATTGATCCTGTTAGAATCACCCATTGATTCAGCCCAATAAGATGAAATTTCACAATACCTAATGTAAAGACCTAAATATAGATTTAAGGTTCAACTAAGCAAAAATATCCACTTAAAAAATTAAAAGGCAGATAAAAATTGGAAAAATATTTGCAACCACTCTAATAGTCTAAGGTTTAACACCCTTAATATGAAAAGAGCTTTTGTAAATCATTAAGGAAAAGCTAAAGCCCTAACAGAAAAATGATCAAAGAACTTGGACAGAAAATTTACAAGGAAATGAGTCAATAATATAAATTCAGGAGAAATTTTCAGCTTCATTAGGAATCTAGAATATTCAAATTAAATTACATATTTATATGGTGCTCTTAAATTTTAGCATAATTTTATCAAAAGTTCAAGGTAACAAACATTAGACTAACAGGAAACTGTTATGAACATTCTAAATGGAAATTTATGTTAAAAGCCTTAAAAATGACTGTCTTTTCATCTAGTAATTCCAATTCTAATAATTTATTCAGTAAATATCAAAAACATGTATGTTTAAGATTGTTAAGTACATTATTTACAGTAACATTGCAAACAAACCTAAACACCCAAAGATTGAGGAATGATTAAAGCTCAATATATCTGCATAATAAAATACCATGCAGCAATTAAAAATAACATTATAGACAAATATCTAATGAGTCAGTAAAATTTTCATGCTATGTATTTAAGTACCTAAAATTAAGTTACAATACACAGTGATACACATACACCAAGATCTCACATATGGAAATTAAAAGTCATCCATATGTTCCTCTCCATCCTCCATGCAAATTTTAGTATGTGCCATGTTTTTCTGGGCATTTTCTTCCCTGTTGATAGTTAAGAGTCATCAAAGTAGTCTTTGTTTGTTGTTTCTAGCTTATAAACTGCAGTTATTAATAATATACAACCTTGCACACAGAGACTTTATGACAATTCTGTACACACATACACACACAAACACACTTAAATGCATGCACATACTTATATATTTCTGTACATATCTCCTAGATACATACTATTAACCCCTGCATAATGGGTTTATGAGTAATTTTTTTATACTTTTTTTCTAGTTGCTAAATTTTCTACCATAAATAAGCATTTTATAATCAGGCAAAAGTCTAGTAGATATTTCTTCTAAATAAACCAAGACAACTCCACATGCACAAGACATAGGCGCCTTAGATAAAGCGCAGAGTGTGTCAAGAGGGCTCAGTATGAACTGCCAGGTGGGGCAACCACCACAGAAGCTCATCTGATCCCCACCCACTCTGTGACTCTGCTGACCCCTAAGTACCTCTGCCTGGAGCTCCGTTTCATCCTAGGTGCAGACTCAAAGGGGCGTCAGCATTCGGGAACACCCCCCAAGGAGAACCACCAGGAGGTGAAGGGTGTCGGAAACAGTGACTCAGACAGTCAAGGCTGCTTAACCAGGAGCAGTGAAGTCTAAGCCGTTTCACAGGACTAAGTCTATAGGCTTCCGGAAGGCAGAATCAAAAACAAACAGGAGAAAATTTACATGAGTTGGGACAAGAAGTCTTGAAAAAACTTGTACAAACAGAGGAGCTGTTCATCAAAGGATCGACCAGTTTCAGTGACTATACATATCTGATCATGAACAAGAGTCAGGGAGAATGTTCAGAGGGAATTTCTGTATAGAGATTAGATTCAGTGACCTCTAATATTCTACCCAGATACTGTGCTTATCTGACTGGAGCTCATTCCTCATAACCACAGTTTACAAGTGCTGCCGAGAGTCACTTTTACCCTGCCAGCGGGTCCCTTCTGAGTTAGCCTGGTGAGAAGAGGGGAGCAGAGAGTCGTAGCTCTGTCATTCCCCATCTCACTAAACTCTATACCTTATTCTTATCTTCTAGCTGGGACTGTGCAAGCTCTCTTTAATATTTTCCTGAGTATGGGACATCTCCATGATAAAAAAAAAAAAGGCACATCTCAACACACTGGCCTCTTACAGCCTGTAAACTACATGTTAAAGCTATAGCTCTACTTGCATGAAATGTGCCCTATCAAGGTCTTTTTATAGACTCATAGCCTTTGCGTCCTAAAGCAATGTTCAGGGTGCTCCATGCCCTACCTCACAGACGATGACTATTGCCCAGAGAGGTAAAGTACCTGAAACCATACAGATAGCAAAGTCACATCTAGAAACTCGGTACTTGTAGTACAGTGTTTCTTCAACTATGCTAAATTACCTCTAAAAATTTCCAGTTGTGGTCCAGAAATTCATCATTGCTACATCCTTTATCCAAACATTACATGTAGCTTCATGAGCCAATCATAATGATGAACCCAAATGGTTTTCAAGTTCTTTTGCCTTTTGATCTATACTCCTTGATCCTCCTAGAACAATCTCCTGAAGGATTAGTTCTCAGAGTTTTTCGCGTGGCCCTCACAAGGTTATGTATACATTAAGTGGAACTGGTTGAGATTCGGCAGTGAATGGCCCCATTGGCATGCACCTCTACAGCTCATTCACTCACTCGTTTATAAAAAAGTACTGAGTGCCAAGCACGTTGCTAGTCTCTTGCGCTACAAAGATGACTGTGGCAAGGTCTTCTACTACAAAGCAGTAGGTATAGACAAGGAAGCACTGACCAGATAACACAGGGTATTACGTTAGGTTGGGATGATAATGCTATCTTGAAGGGGGATGGGGCTAGGGAAGACTTTAAAGAGGAGATGGGCTTGAGCTGAGTCTCAATGCAATTGGAATTCTAACCTTTTGAGCATCTATTTTTATGTCTTATTCCACATTTGGTGGTGAGGGAACATAAGAACGATAGTTGACTTGATCCTGGCACTCAAGTAAGCTACAATCCAAAAAGCCTATGTGAGCACCAAGAAGCATGCCATGGGTACCCACTTCCAGCATGACAGGTACTCAGTGAGCACCTACATCTGGGGACACAAAAGATGCACAAGCCATGGAATCTGCTCCCAGTGAGCTCACCATCTACAAAAGAGAGAGAGAAGCGGGACCAGCATGTTGTTACGTGGCACAGGAAAGATGGGCTCTAGAAGTTGAGAGGAAGGAGACGAGGGCTGTAGTAACCTTTTTTAGCTCACCCCACTGATGTTTGTCTTGAAGTTATTACAGCAAGTCAGTCTCTAAGGACAGAGATAAGGAGACAAGTACCCTCCCCAAGAACATACTAGATGAATGACAGCCTCCGTGTCTTGTTCCCATCCTTCTCCCCTTCTGGGATGTCCTCCCTCCTCTAAGCGAATCTTTCCTGCCTTTTTCCCAACCTGGTGACAGGGTTTGGCCTGGGCTTTGACTATGTCTCTAAAATTATTTTGATTCACGGCTTGAGATTTTACAAAACCACACATGCACGTATGGAGCCTGTGGCCTCAGGATCTTGTTTGTTTTTAAGAGTCTAAAGAGCGAGTTTGTTTGGCGGGTTCTATAAATGGAGGTTTTCTTTGCTAGGGAGATGTGAGGGAGTGGACACGGTGTGCCGCAGCCGCGGTATGTGTGCACGTCGCCACGGGGCGGACGCAGCGCCGGGTGGGGGAGGCTCCCACAGCCATTGGGCAAACATATGTTGGGCCAAGAACACTGCTCCTCAACCTCACGAACTGTTTGCCTGAAAGATAACAGTGTCTCTTCCACACAAGCCTTTCACCACCCTCCATAAAGGGAATTTTTAATTCAACAGATGGTGTCTACTCCTTGCAAACCAACCAGAAAAGGAGACATTTACACGGCTGGGCCTCAAGGCCCTGGGGACCCAGAGGGGCCCTAATCAAAGACCAGCTCCCCATGGGCAGGGCCCCCCTGGAATGGAACCAGGCCAGGAAAGCCAGCACAAACGTGCCAACTGCTGATCCTGTGAGGGCCCAGTTGGCTGGAAAAGGTGAAAACATGTTTTCTGTCCCAGACTACAAGATAGCTTTATATCTCCAGCAGGAAAGAAGGCCCTGGGAGATACGGTGACCACCAAAAGTGGCTTGCTATTGGAGCCATTTTCTTTCTTCCAAAACAGCTCTAGTTCTGTGCTTTGCAAAACATCTCGAAGGACAACTTCGTGAGATTTGCTTTCCGTTTCCTACCATGGCACATTCTGGGCCCTGAGTACCAACATCGAATGATGTTCAGGATGAAGACATCAGATGTTTGCAGATGTGCAGTGGGAAGAAGAATTTTTCCCAAGCCTAAACCAAGGCTCTTTACTCCTTGTCTGCCTCTGGTTGTCGGATTGCTGCTCATGCAAGCAGAATGCCAGGGCGGCGTTTTCTCAAAGAGTGCGTTGTTCTGATGGACGGTATCTTGTCAACTCAGCGAGGACAAACACAAATGTAGTAAGTAAACACACAAAGTAAGGCTACTACATTTAGGGACACGAGCTCTGTTTTCAAGTCCTGGATGTGGTCAGAGATCTTGGAAAAAAATAAAACTTACGAGCTTTAATTTTCTAACCTATCACAGTGGCAGGACAATCCTAACCTGCACACCTTGCAGATATTAGCATGGGGATCACCTGAGATACAGTACGTGAAAACAAACCTAGATCAATATGAGAGTGGTTTTTAGTTGAAAGATTGATTTTGAAAAATAAATGTGGATATTTTTGTTTTCAAAGGAAGAAACTAGTTGCCTCAGAAAAGGAAGCAAGTAGCTAAACCTCCAAAAGAAATACTAGTATGTATTCAGAATCACCTGACAACACTGGGAGATGATGGCGGCTTGGGAGAACCTCTGTCTTAAGAACACCAGGGATCTTGATTCTTGTCCTGCCTTGGTCCCCACCGTGCTGCTATGCTTCTGTCAAATGCAATGCACACTGTCTGGGGAATGGACACGCTTGAAGCTCTGACTCCGGGGGGGCGGTGGGGAGGGAGGGGCAAGGGCAATATATTTAACCTAAACTTTTGTACTCCCATAATATGCTGAAATAAAAAAAAAAAAATCCTTGCCCTCTCTGGGTCTCACTTTACTCATCTGTAATCTGGGGAGGCCAGGCTATTTTGGAGGTCTCTTCCTTTTCAAACATCCTATGCACCAAGGTGGGCTGCAGGAGAAAAACTGCCAGACCAAAGTTTTATCACCGCTTTCATCACTCCACCCTTCAGCACGACGTGCAGCGTGAGTGTGGCAGGCCACCCCCACCCCTCACAGGGCCAAAAGACGGCGGTCAGAGAGCAGGGCCTGTTTCAAGCCTCAAGTATGAAACCTGCTAAATAAAAAAGATCTGGGGGAAGTTGGGGAAGGAAAAAAGAATCACCTCCCCACACCCCGCTGTTCTTCATCTTGCATAGCAACCCAAACTGGGAAGTGACAGGCAAAGCGTCACACTGCTCAGGGGGCAAAAGATAAATGTTTGATGAATTGACCATTGGTCGGGAAGTGATGGGCTTCGCATGTGCATAATGGCCGAGCTGCCTTTCCGCGCCGATCGCCTGCCAAGATAAGAAGCCACGATGAATGGACCCCGAGATGCCCTGGACAGAGGCAGCTTTAATTTGACTGGTTTTAATAAAATTAATTCTTAGGGAAAAAAAAAAAAAAAGAAGAGGAAGATTCAGAAGAAGATGGCAGAAGGATGAGGATAGCAATTTGGAGAGATCAGAAAGGCTGAGAATTGCATATACACAGAGTGGCTATTAGCCACTGGTTTTGTCATTCATTGGGCTAGTCAAGGAAGCAGTAGAAGGTTTGGTTTCATTACATCTAGAAATCATCAGAAAGTCTACATGTGCCCAGCATTGTGCAGAGAACCTGAGACGGTGAGATTAAACAGCCTGACAGACTAGAAAGGTACTCCAATAAGCACAGAAGGGACCGTTCATGCATTTATTTATTCTTCCTTCAGGGAATATCTACTGAGCATCCCCTACCCAGGCCTAGCGTGAATTACACAGGTTTTCTCCCAGCCCACGTGGAGCCCGCGGGGCAGTGAGGCCTAACGGGAAAGCTTTTCTAGCAAAGTAAGGAAGATGCTTCTGGTCTAAGGACCCTGCCACGATAGGTGCTCTCTGCCAGCCAGCCAGACCTGCACGTCCTAGGGACCCACGGCTCACTGCCCTTTTTAAAATTTATTCCCTGATTTGTTCCCCTGGCCCTACATTTGTGTTTGGCCTCACTCAGTTGACAAGCTATTCTCCACCAGAACAACACATTGCTTGTGAAAACACCACAAGGCCAAGCGCAGCAATCAGATAACCAGACAGGCAGACAGGAGAAAAGGGCCGTAGGATAGCCCTGGGAAAAACTCTAGCTGCGCCTGTGGGTAAATCACTTTGTGGACCCTGGTTTCTTCCATATGCAAAATTTGGGGTTAGAGTAAATAACTGGCTCAATCTTTTGACCACCTTTTATTTGAGACCTGCAATGGATCAGACACTCTGCGAGGCATTGGGCGTATAATCTTGTCCTCCGGGGCCCAAGATCTCATGAAACGAAGGGATAAACACATGACCATAGTAACACAACGAGGTTTAAGTGCTGCTTCTGCCTCCAAATGACCTTAAAAGATCTCCAAGATACCTTCTAATATGCAAATATCCTAAGATTAGTGTCCTAACCTCCACTTTTTTTTTACTTTTAAGACAAAGTCCAGAATTACAAAGAAGTTTGGTAATCCAAGCATTGAAAGGGTCACCTTCCGTAACACCACGCATCTTCCCAGTGCTAGGAGGAAGGAGCCTATGCAACACGCAACATTGAAAACATTTCTTCCCCTGCTGCCGCCCCTGCAGGTACACATTTTTCCATGACTGCAAAAGGAAAGTCACTCATTACTAAACAGCTCAGCAAGGCTCGCACTATTGGAGAATATAAAGTTTTATGAGCGGGCCTCTCCTTCTCTCTGGGTGTAAGTGAGAAAGTGAGAGAGAGAGGAAGCCGAGAGGCCTGGCTCAGGAGTCCAGGGTGAATTATAGACTGCCGCTCAAGATTCACAGCTCTTCGTGGTAGGAGGTTAATATTCTCACATGTCATTAGGTCTGCTGGCTCTCCTGATGGTTCATTGAAGCAGGCAGCAAATTATTTCCTCCTGCTGCAGAGGACAGCACACTTCAAAGCAAGGGAGCTCAGGTCAGGACAGGCCTCCGGGTGGATTAATGACTTGGGATCACCAGGGGTTGTCTGTAGGTAAGAATGGGCCTGACGCTTTTGACAAAGCTAACTTTTTGATCAGTCGTGACCCAGCTTTCAAGCCAGACCTCCAGATTTTATTCCTATCACCTTCTAAGGACCTGCCAAGGCCTGCGGGAAGATTGAGTAACCTGTCTGATCATTTTATCTTCACTTGAAACACCTCCACCTGCTCTCTGCTGATTTACATCCTCACCGCAGTGCAAGGTGGAGTTTATACCCCATTTCCTAGGAGGAGAGTTCTCAGCCTGTCCCAGACCCAGCTGGCCATGCCTGGACTGAACTCCCAAAGGACGTGTATTTGCAGGCTCCTTCTACACTGGTGCACAGACTCGAGCCGTTCTCCTGTTGCCCTAGGTGTCTTACTCTTGTCTCCTTGACCATTAATTAAGCTATGTGACTGCAGGCACCATGGTTACATCTCTTTGCATCATCCATAGTGATGACTAAGCAGTAGGAGGAGAAGACTTATGTGCCCTGGATGCAGGCCCAAATCCAGATCCTGCCTCCCTTCCAGAAGAAGGGGCCAGGAAGAGACCCAGAAATGTCTGTAATACAGGCTCATCACAACATTTGTTTCCAGCTGGGCATGGTGGCGTGTGCCTATAGACCAGGTCTCCAAAAAAAATAAATAAATAAAAAATACAAAAAATATTTGTTTGAAGGTAGCTTGGAAAACATCGTTTCTAAAGATAATACTAACTGGGGGATAAATAAGGGAAGAATGGAAGAAAAGCACAAGATACTCAAAGAAAGTCATGGAAAAATGCAAGGCTGACCTTCCTTGGGCTCAGAATTGCTAAGTAAGTATATTTAGTGCACATGCCTACCATAGTCCATGTTCTATTTTCAGTTCCATGTTTCCTAACAGCAGGAAAGCTCTCACTGGGGTCTCCAGCACCATCTGAGAGGTTGCCCAGTGAGGGATATGGGAGCTGCCATGAGACTTGGAAAAACCTCTGCTGCCAGGCTGTATGGGCCCTGCACACACGGCTCCCTGAGTGGGCAGCTTGGGCCAGGAGCCAGGAAGCTTAGTCCAGTGGCTGTGGGTGAGTCAGACCGGACTCCCAAATGTTTTCTTCCCTTAGAGTAAGCGGCCTGCAGCACTGCAGTTGGGGGAGCAAAAAGAACTAACAGGCAGCCCCCCATTTCCAACCTGGAGGTACAAGTAAAAGCTTCTGCAGCACTTGGTAATCAATCCACAAAGCACTCAAGAAATGCAAGTGCTGGTCCTTATTGTTCCAATCCTGTCTCCTTCCCCTGCTCGACTTATTTGGGAATTTTCTCTTCTGTTTTCTGCTCCTCCTTCCCTATCACTTCTCACTCTCTTTTCTTGAAAATATCTTTACTTGCTTTCACATAACGTGTTTTCAATAACGTACATGGTGAAAACAAATAAAACATACACGTACACACTCCTGCACCAAGCGTCTATACCCATAAAGTGCAGATAGCTAAGAGACCTGACAGGTGAACCCCATCATGTCCAGTGTGGGTCAGACCCTAAAAGGCAAAGCTCCCTTAAGCTGGCCACACAGCTAGGCAGCCCTTCCTCGGGTCACTGAGGATTTGGTGCAGCATCAAGGAAAGCATTGCACTGGGGGTCTGCAGACTGGCCCCACCCCATGAGCAGAGCCCTTTACCCTCTCTGGCCCTCAGATTCCTCCAGAGTAGAATAAAGAAGGGTGACTAGATCAGAGTATCTCAAAGTGTAGCTTATGAACCACCTGTATCAGAATTTCCTGAGATATGTATCAAAAACACAAATCTCAGCCCAGGGCCCAGCCCTGACTTACAAAGCAGAGTCTTTGTGGGTAGGCCCGGATATCCACAGTCTAATCTCCCAAGTCATTTCTATCTTTGCCAATGTGAGAGCCACTCGGGTCCCCAACTCAAATACACCTTCAGGGTCCAGTCAGGTGATACACTGCATTTCAATGAATCCAAGCTGCATCACCAATGCCAGACACACCACTTTTCTATGTATTGGAAGGGAAAAAAAGACTGTCAATTAAAAATGACTCAAACTTTTCCTACCGGAAAATGCCTCAAGAACGCTCTTCCTTTTTTATATCCTGCCTGTTGTTTTGGAAGAAAATATGAATCAAGGTCATTACTACAGCAATAAATATTTGCTTTATAATATTAAGTTTATGTTCTTTCTGTAGACACAATAATTTTGTCTTTCAATGCCAAACCACAATGAATTCTTAAGTGACACGTGAAGTACCAAGTATGTATAAGTCAACCAAAGCAAAGATAATAAGCACAAGCATAACACAATTCAAGTGTGCACTGATAACAACTCTATCACAGCTGACTCCCAGGCAATGACAATTTCAAGATGCCATCAATTTTAAGATGGATTCAGGAAGGTTAAAATGGGAAAGAAATGTATATCTTAGAAATGCTGACATACAGAAAATGTGCATAAGACAGTAGGGAGTGGTGAGGACTGAAGGACTCTGAGTGTGTGCACACATTGCCCCTCCATATATTCCCCGTCCATAATATATAATAGCAGTTGCGTTGAACACGGACACTGTGGTGAACTGTGTCTGGCCCAAAGGCAAGAAGACCATACACTTTGTCTAAACTGGGGTACCTCCTTGAATAAAAGGGACGCTATCACTGATTATGTCAGGAAAACAGGTGTTAACTAAAACTGTCCAGGGCAAACCGAGAAAGCATTTCCCCTACCCCTTAGCCACCCAACAGCGACCCCTGGGTAAAATGATCACTACAGCCAATCAATTTGAACATTGGGAATCTGCAAGACTATGCATTGATTGAAGCTACTTTTCACTTTCTGTCTTTAAAAATTCCTGGAAACCCAACATCTTTATGCCTTGCATAGTTCTCCTAAATGTCCACAACTGTGCCCTTCCTAATACAAGGTGTCCCGCACATCCTCCTGAGGGACCACTGCAGCCCCCCATAGAGATCCCTACCATTGTTTGAAGGGATTAGGTCAGTGCTTCTCAAGTAGGGGGGCGATACCACCCCAAAGAGACATTTGGCAACATCTGGAGACATTTTTGGTTGTCAAAACTGGGTGATACTACTGGCCTTTAGTGAACAGAGGCCAGGGATGCCGCTAAACATTCTACAATACACAGGATAGCCCATCACAACAAAAAATTATCTCACCCAAAGTGTCATTAGTGTCAAGGTTAATAAACTCTGGATTATATGAAGGGTAATACTTTCATCCACTGTGGGGCGAGCTGTCCTCCTTCCTCTGAGTTCTGACAACTGTCCTGGCAAGCTCTCCTCCCCAGATGCCGAGGGTTACAGCTGAATCCTGTTGGCCCAAATCATGATCTAGGAAAGAGCCTCCACAGTGACGGAAGAGATGGCACAGCTGTCAGTCTCCACAAGGAAAGTAATAGAATTTTCCTGGTTTCATGGGAGCAGACAAGATTGACAGACTGTGTGACTTTTCCCTTCTCCAACATCACTAGAAAAAAAAGTGACAGCAAACATATCAGACGGGTTGAAGCTGCAGCTCTCATTAGCACTGAGAGGCCCTGAACTTCCACAGATGTTTGCACATCTGCCCTGGAAGCCAGGACAGCTCAGGAAAACACCTTATGCAGAATGGGCTTGTCCCAGGCTTAAGACAGGTCCCCTCGGACCTTTCAGATCCGCCCTAACACGGCTACCTGAGTGTGGGCAGAGAAGTCACCTTTATCACTCATGATGGGCTCCTCTTTCCACGGGGAAGTAGCAACCAGGCTGGAAGTACAACCTCCCCACACGTACATCCCTTAGAGAATGGAAAATCAACCTTGAAGGTAATGACAGACCAAGGATAGAAAACAAGGGGACTGATTCAGGATCAAGGACAGGACGTGAGGAGCAGAGATCTCAAAACAGGCCAGAAATACCTTTTTGGTTCCCTAGGGCTACTGTAACAAGTACCATAAACTGAGCAGTTTAGAGCAACAGAAATTTGTCTCCCATTCCTGGAGGCTAGAAATCTGAAATCAAGGTGTCGGTAGGGCCATGCTCCTTCTGAAGACACTAGGGGAGGATCTGTCCCAGGCCTGTCTCCTATCTCCAGGGGGCTTTCAGCGTAACTCCAGTCTTCACATGGCCTTTGCCCCGTGTGTGTCTCTTTACGTGGCATTCTTTCCATGAGGACACCAATCACACTGAATTAGGGGCCTACTCCACTCCAGCATGATCTCTCCTTAACTAATTTTATCAATGACAATCCTATTTCCAAATAAGGTCCCATTCTGAGATACTGGGGGTCACAACTTGAACATTTGAATTTAGGAGTGGGGGACACAGTTCAGCCCATATACACGTCCTAAGTGATGACTATGCTTATAAGGAATGCCAAGGTTCTCACCAGTGCCTAAGAAGTGATTTCATGAGATGCACCATCACAGCAGCTATGGGAGCCGGCACTGAGAACTGAAGCCGTACGCACTGATAGGGTGGTCAACCCCAACCCGTTTAAACAAGACTCATTCTCATTCTCCTTTCCCAAGACCTGGCTTCCTATTCCTGGTTTAAGATGACCATCATTCAGAATATAAAAATCCAGCATACTATTTACCTTAAGTTCACATTTGCATTCATCTTCATTCTCTGAAACAACCACAAACCTAGAGGTAAGTGAATAATGCCTGGCATGAAGTCACTGTTCAATAAAGATGTGTTGCTTTCTGCTTCCCCTCAGAACCAACGATGATGTCACAAAACCAGGATAGGACAGGAGACCACGAGCATTCATTCAGAAAATTGTGACTCTCGGTTACAGAATTTTAAAATTCTAATCCCAATCCCTGGCAAAAATTGGGAAAATTAAAAGAAGCAATGACTACTATGTTGACACCAAAGGTAAGCAGATTAAAAACTGCAACAAAACCACCTACCAAAGTAAACAAACTAAAGCTAACAAATAAAAATTCAGAGTAGAGGGCCCACTCATTGCAGGGGCAATGAGCACCATGGCCTGCAGTAGCCACCAAAAACTCATGGTCATGCATCACAAATCAACATCATCAAAAGCAAAAAGTCAACATATATTTACAAAGAATCTCCATTGCAGTTGCTTGTATCTGCAACATTAGACAACTACTGCATTTAAATTGTTTATAATTCTTATGGAGAGACAAGATGTCGACGTGTGGAAATTAAACAATATGAGATTCAAGGAATAACTCAAGATAACAATTGAACTGTCACAAAGCAATATGTGATTATATGCCACATAAACAATATAGAAAATAAGTGCTACAAGAACTTGGAGGGAATGATTACTTTAGGCTGAAAGTCCAAGAACGACATAGTCAGAGAAGTAGATGCTGAGATCAGACTTGAAAATTATAAAAGTATAACCCTGTATAACCACTTCAAGAAAACAGAGGAATCAATAATAGAAGTTTTAGAAAGATTTCATTCTAAAGTAGTTAACATTATTTAATGCTTAAAGATAACCAGTAAAATGTGGTTAAGTGGATACCCCATTCAAATAATACCAGAATAATGGGATGTTACAAATGGATAGTCAATGGTGTGGCAGGCAGCTTCTAAGATGGCTGACAATGATCCCGCCCTCCTGGAAGTCATGCCCTTGCAAAATCCTTTTGACTTCAGTGTGGGCTGGACCTTCTGACTTGCTCCTAGTGAACACAATACTGCAAAGGTGATGAATGCCACTTCTGAGATAAATTTACAAAACATGACTTCTGTCTTTCTGGACCTCTCTTTGTCTCTCACTCTCTTCTGTGTATATCATGAGCTACGAATGGAGAGGCCCATGTGGCAAGGAACTGAAGTCGATCTCCGACCAATAGCCAGCAAAATAACGAGCCCTTAGTCTAACGTCCTGCAAGGAACAGAATCCTGTCAACAATCCTGCAAATGAGCTTAGAAATGGGTCCTCCCCAAGCAAGCCTTGAGAGGATGGTAGCCCCGCCGATGCCTTAACCACTATCTTGTGAGGGACACCAGGGTTAAGCTGTATCCAGATTCGTGGCCCATAGAAACTGTGCGACAAACAATGTCTGTTGTTGTAAGCTGCAAAATTTAGGGATAGGTAATTTGTTATTCAGCGACAGATAACTATTAAATAACATAAATGGCAAAGTGCTGGTTCATCTCTTTCTCCAATCTTCCAACTAAGGCCCTGTCCATCCTCATGATAAATGCATATCAGACTTCAATAACTCAGATCAAAACATACAAGAGAATAAAAAAATATTCATGCACACGTAGGGGTGGTATAACACATCAGATGCTGGGTAGCAGGCACTGTACATTTACATGTGTGACTCTGGAGGGACACGAGCGACACATCAGGAGATCTGGGCCCCAAACCTTCTCTGGTCACCTCTCCTAGAGGGGGTGGGTATTTAGAATGGTGCCCAGCAGTCTGGCCTTCTGGAATGGAAGCAGGCCGCTCCAGATCAGGCCTCCAGTAACTAAAAACAAAAAGGTGCCAGGCCCCACAGGGCTAAGCCACACTCAGAGACCCAGAGCCAACAGTCCTCGGTTCTACTGTGTGAGCTTCCTTCTAGGTTTTTCCTACGGCCCATCTCCTAAAGCTTAAGAGGACGAAGAGGCTCAACCACCTGAGCTCAGATCCTTCAGTCAAAATGGCAACGCACTGCAGCATTTTTTAGTTCTCCAAGCTGAGCTGCTATTTTGGTTCATCACACCTGTGAAGGTGTAAACTCTGCTGGTGGAAGGGATGGGATAGACCAGCACTGTCTGCAGAGACTCCAACCTTTTGGTGCACACATGCACTCACAGGGTTAGGTTGGCGTTCCCAGAAGCAGCCCTTGAAATGAGGATGTGAGAGCAAGTCATTGATTCAGGACGTGATCACACAAGGCACCAGAAAATGAGATTTAAAAAAAATAGGGAAAGAAGTCAATAAAGGATGCACGATGAGGCAAGTTACTGCTGAGGGAACCTAGGGCTTGATCCCTCCAGGGGAGAACAGCAAACTTTTCATGTAAATGGCCAGAGAGTAAACATAGTGGGATTTGTGGGCCACATGATCTCTGTTAGAACTACCCAACACTGTGAAAGCAGCCGCAGACAATAGGTAAATGCATGGGCATAGCTGTATTCCAATGAAACTTTTTTTCTCTTACAAGACAGTAGGCCAGATTGGGCCCACCAGTGGTTGTTTGCCAACCTCTGCTCTAGAGGAAGATAGAATGCAATGTCGATCACTTCTCAGCAATATCCCAAATGAGGGGCAGAGGAGCTGAGACCTTTATCTACCTTGTCCTATCAGTCATCGGCTGAGAGCTGAGCATGTTCAAGGCACCACAGAAAAGAGTTGCAGGTGTCTGCAGTCAGAAGCCATCAGATTGGCATATACAGGAATGGTGACTGTCAAGGGCATATGGGCAGAGCATGAATGGGGTCTGCTAAGAGACCCTGCCCTGGCCTAATCCATTCCTAAAGGGGCAGGGAAGGAGTGGTGACAGAGAGGAAGGGAGGAACAAATCCAGAGGCTGCCTATGATGGGCGGCATGGTTTGTCAACACCATTCTCCCTCCTCTCTCTCTCCCTCTCCACCCTCCCCTTCTGCCCTACCAGACTTTTAAGGAACTGTCATGGCAATGAATCCAGCAGGTAGAGTTTTCTAGCACCACAGATCACCTGTTGCCCCAGGTAAGTCCCAACCGCAGCTCAACCACACCAGATACTCTCTCTTCTTGGTATACCCGGAGACTCCTTCATCCTTTGAGAACTCTTCCCTGTGTGTGGGTTTGTGGTGGTGGTGGTTGTTTTAATTTTAAATCTGAAATTAAAATTTCGTTGTGTTGAATGGGGAAACTATTAGGAAAATCAAAGGCACCCCCACCCTCACTGAAGGGGAGAAAAACGACCCTTCCTCTCCTCTACACCCAGTTAAAGTCAACGCAAAAAAAAAAAAAATTAAATTAAATCATCTTGTTATGTAATTGGGACTAGGCCTCGGGCTACCGCAGTAAAGAAGGGATTAAGGACAGAGCCACCTGGGCAGCCATTCTCCTGGGTCCCATTACCACCCCCCTCCTTCCTTTTTATAGCCAACAGATTAAAATGCGGGCCTAGCAATCTTTGATCTTTCACTTGCTGACACAAATCCTTTCAAGCTCCCAACATTTTCTGCTGAGGTAATTAGTACTAATTAAAAGGTTTCCAACAGTCTCTGCTCCGGGTTGTTTTTTTTTTTTTTTCCCCCTTACGTGTCTCTCTCTTCTCCCCCTCCCCAGAAGAAATTGCTTTTCCAGGTACCTTCCATCTCTGAAACACAGGCATCCCTCACTTCCTCCGTTATCTGACTTGGCCAGATCAAGTAGATTAGTGACTCCATTATTCCACATACAAAGCCAGACAACAGGTTTTTACTATCGCGCCTGACCTGTTGAGAGTGCAAGGGCTCCGATTCCGAAACAAGCATCTTGGCTTGTATGAAAAGACAGTCCAAGTACGCAGGCAACGGCAGTGTGCAGTGTCTTCTTCTGCCCAAGGAAGGACACCATTGAATGAGGAAGTGTTTAACTCCGGTGTCTGTCACACACATGCACATGCATGCACACACACGCACACATGTATGCACACATGCACCGCTTCACTGCTCGAACTGACAAGTTGCAAAACCCATCTGCCCGCCTGCTTTGTTCCCATGCTTCATTTCTGTTTGGAGGGGTTACAGAGTAGGGCAGATCCAAAAGGACTATGTATTTAAGGGATAATGCCAAAAAATTAAAGAAAGAACCATCTTATCCAAGTTTAAAAAAGGCCACAGAGCCATGGATTCAAATTCACAACCAAATTCACAACTGCTGTACCCTTCCACTGGCTCTTTGCCATGGGAGTGGGGCAGGGACACTCTCCTGTCACACCTGGGCTGTGAGCTCTGTCCTGGAGCAAGCGTAGCCCTGACATGAGCTTCTGAGACAGCCCGTGGCCTGGAGCCACGTCTGATGACAAAGAGTGCCGTGGCTGAGACCTCTGGCTGGCAAGTCACTGTCCCGTCGAGGGGGCAGGAACCTGGTACAGACTAAGGGCTTCAGCGACCTGGAGCCAGAAGCTCAGCGTCGACAGTGGGCCTTTGCTTACCTGCCCTCCAGGGTCTAGCTTTGGGCAAGGCCACTACTCCTTTTCAAGCCATTTTGACAATCTGGCAACCCTGAACTGAACTCAGACCCTGCCTCTAACCTTAGAGCAGCAGTCCTCCCGCCCAGGCCCTGTGTTTCTCTGGCCAGCCTCGCTGCCTCCTCCTCCTTCCTCCCCGGCCTCCAGGAAGTGAGGGGACGGGGGCTGCCCGGCAGGCCTTGCCCTCACCCCACAGCTCTGGACTCCTCCTTCCCTCCCGTCCAATCCGGAGACGTCTGGGAAGACTGGGACACTCCTGTGCGTTTATCCTCAAGGGAAAAATCCTTGACCACATTTTTTGCTCCACCTGTCCAAAGCTGATCCCTGGAGGAGAGAGCTGGGACAAAATATTCACTCTTCAAGATGCCGCAGCTCCACAGCGGAAGGGTAGATGGTGTTAACACCTGAATGGCACAGAATCCCATTCTTACAGATAGGAAGCTGAGGCTCAGGGGGGTTAATGTTAAGGAAACGCTGATGGCTACTCTCACGAGCGCGCTGTGACTCACACACAGCTCTCCTCCGCGGATCCTGAGGGCAGGCGTGACACCTGCTCCTCCAGTCACAGGAAGGCACTGAGGATCGGGGAGGCAGCCCATTTGCTCAAGCCACACGTTAGCTTGTGGCGATGGCTCCAAGGCTCTTTAGACCATCCCAGACGTGGGGGAGACGAGATGGCCACATTCCCACACCCCCCCCCCCATCCTGGCATGCAGTGTTTCCAGGAGGTTGGGTGTGACCCCTCTATTCCTCCTTCGGGTCCTAACGCAGCAGTGGCTGCAGTGAGCACACCCATTCTCTGACTCCGCGGCGGGGGTCTTCCGTGTTAGATGGATGGACATCCTCCTTCTGTGCCCCTGGGCCCAGAAATTAGTCACTTCACACTCCAAATGGGCTTTGATGAGGCTATCGTGATTAGTGTGGGATGCCACTAAAATATATATCCACTTTCTACCCCATCCTCCTAAAAAAAAAAAAATGTTAACACTGAAAAGTAATGGATTTAATGATCTATAAAATCTAGACGCTGGAAACTCCAAGGGAGATCATATTAAATTAGACCAGTACAAACAAGCCAAACTAGATTTATCCTCTTGTGGTTACAGATTTTATCTACTAAACCAGGTTTTCGGGGCTCGTCTGTTTTCAATGAATAGAATTTTTGAATGTCAAGTCCCGGGATTCCTAGGGGAGGGTAATTTACCCTCAGGATCTCTGTGCAGCTGAGCTGGTCATGCTTGGATCTCAGCAAAGGGCCCGAGACACACGCCCGTCCTCTTCCTGTCCCTGTGGCCAAGCCACCTGTTGAGGACCAGCCACAGGCGAGACTCAGAGGTGGGAGAGGCAGAGATCAGTGCTCAGGGAGGAGAGAGGAATTCTTTCCTTGACTCCCTCCTGAGGGGGTGAGGAGATATGAGAGCAAGGAGTGGGGGAGTAAAGAAATTGCAGAGAATGTTCTGGAATGGATGTCACCTAGTCTCAAAAATATGGATATGAACTAGATTAAGAGTACTCTAAACACCGTCACAGACCTGGCATGTAAGGAAATTCCTCAGGGTGCCTTCCTAAGCAAAAATGACATGAAACCATTTAAAGTTTTCCTCCTTTGTAGGAAAGTAACTCCACCAGCTTGCCTCTAAATCCAGTGGTGAGGAGACCTGTGGCCGCCCAGCCCTCTTCTCCACGGGACCTTCTCCCAGGTCTGCTGCGCAGGAAAAGGCTGCCACCCTCGGTGGGGGGGACTTGGCTGCCGCCCTGATGTGGGTAGCTGCTAAGCCATAATTATAACAGAGAGAAGGCGGGTGGCGGGGAGGGAAAGAAATTACCTTTGAAAATTATGAAAAATACCTTGACGGCATCTCTTTGAGGCTCACATTTAGCTCTCGGAAAAAGATTTCTGCCAAAGGGTGAGTTCTGACAGGGAGAAGATGAAATGAGGGACTGGGGGAGGAGATGGGGGGTGCTCAGCAAAGAGGCAGCCATCTGTCAGAACTGATGACTCGGCAGCTGAAGTCAGACTGGGATATCCACCCTCCCATCCCAGGAAGCCACTCCAGGGGAGGAGGAGAGCCAGGACAGCAGCCAGTCTGGCCAAGATGACCACAAACAGACACACACATGAAAGCTGCTCAGGCCCTCAGACCAGCTTCCGACTCTGCTGGACTCACCCAGAGCAGAGGCTGAGCACTCCAGGCCGGCACCTCACGCTCACACGTCCAGGGGACGCAGGCGAGGCTGGTTCCAGCAGCCCTGCCACTTCTCTTGCAGGGCCCCCTAACCTTTGCACCTTAAGACATTGCACTTTTTCTGCACCCATCCTGGCTCAAGTGGGCTCATCAAAAGGCTATTTTCCTTACTTAATTCCTAAAGAAGCAGGGGGTGCTTCTAACATAAGATTTGTTTGTTGCTGCTTGTTGTTTGTTTGACGAGGGACACAACTGCCTTTAGTGAGAAAAACACAGAACCAGGAGTCAGGAACCCTGGAGTACCAAAGAGGCAGGGAGGGGACTAGTGGGAGTGTCCCCTTGTCCAGAAGGGCGATCGTAGCACAGACACTGGAGGGAATTGTCACCTCATGGTGGTAATTTCAAACAGAGCCAGGTTTGTTACTGTTTATAAATTCTCTCTGGAGAATGCAGTCCCTTCCTGCCTGTGCCTGGGGCGACCTGCTCCCACCCCCACTCCCAGGCAGCCCCTGCTCAGGAGCCCTGGGACCACTCTGCTCCCTGCGGTAGGTGTGGTTTTGGACAAGGCACTTGATGCGTCCGGGCCGTAGGTTCTTCATCTGCTAAAAAATAAGGGAGTAGGCTAAATGATTTACTAAATCTCTTCCACTTGAGAGTTTCTAAAAAGCCACATTTTTTGCCCTAAATATTTCAACTTAAAAATTCAGCAGTGGGAGGTATTTCACATGACGACATTTACGGAAGGAACAGGCTCACGCAAGCAGTGCTTACAGATGGGTCCGTTCTCAGAGAGCTCTCCAGCACTGGCCAAACACGACCCATCTTCACAGGCAGGGAAGGAAGTCCCTGACCCCCAACGCAGCCGGTCAGTTTGTCCGATGTGGCAGAGGAGTCCAGTGGGGAAAGCCACAGGCGTGTGTGTGTGTGGGCAGGACACGGGTCGGCATGGGCCACCCCAGAACCCTGTGCCCTGCCATCAGGGAGGCTGGGCACTGCTGCCTGTTTAGGTGATGTCTCAAGACAGAGTCAGCCTTGGGTTTGAAGGCAAAAGTTGTTTTTGGTGTGGTCTTTTTTTTTTTTCTTTTTCCAAAGATGAGTTAATGTGTTTCAAGGTCAACTGGAGAAAGGGCACGCCAGGCAAAAACAGCAAAAAAAAAGTGTTTAAACTGCTGCGGCTTTAAAAGCTTAACCAGTAAAGCCCCTCCAGCCCTCAGTCAATGGGGATCAAAACACCGATTTTAAGCCATCTGATTCACTCTACAGACAGGATCACTCGGTGGAGGCCTCCTCCTTTCTTTCCTTTTCCCCCGTTTCCAAACTGCAATCCATTCCCCTCTCCTAAAGAACCATTTTGACAGAGTCTATTGTGCAGCCTTCGCAGGACATTAGCCACCCCGATGCAAACACCCTGGCAGTGGGAGTTTGCTGGGGGCCTCTGCCCCTCCGCTCTCCCCGCGTCTGCAGATCCTAGAGGCAGTGCCGTAGAAACCTATAAGCAGAGAGGATTTCTAATGCCTGCCACTTGCTGAAAATTGATTTTCAGATGAGAGCTCGAGAGAGCCAAGTATCCCCACAGTTTGAAACACTCATCATCTCCGACGATGAAGTCATTTGCTGCCATAAGCAGAACAAGGGTTAATGACCCAAAATCGAATAAATTACTGGATTCAAATCCATCATTACCGTTGGTTTTAAAAATAATCTGAAGCGAGCGCGTGTGGCCTCTAAGCCATCACCAAGAAGGCCCGGGCTCCCCTTCCCCTGCTTTGCTTACGACGATAAATCCTCCCGAACAGCATCTCGGGCTCATACACCAATTAACATTTCTCATACCAGTGCACAAGGGGCCATGAAAAGTGATTCCATAGTAAATTAGTCTGGAAATTGCCTTAATTGTGATGCCAGGAGATGTCCTCTAGGTTTGGGATAGGGGATGGGGGGGGACTTTCTTCCCGAAGTCCCCCTCCATCCTCCGTCATCCCACCTGGCAGAGGTGGTGGGGACACCAGGGCAGGCGGCTTTCAGCACCACCGTAAATCTTCAAACAATTTATCCAAACAAAGGCCAGCATGGGGAGAGGATGAGACACAGGAAGCAGATGAATAAGCAAGATCAATTATGGTGGGGGGGGTGACCCCGCGGCCCGTTCCATGACACAGATCTCAAAGCAAATTGTGCCAGAGTGAAGTTGACATGCCGGACTGACAACGGCAGTCTCCTAAAGGATGTCGGCTTCTCCTCCCATCCGTCAGAGGGGGAGCACGGGAGAGAATGGGAAAGGAGGGGAGGGTGGGCAGAGAGGGGCCGAGAGAAGGGTGACAAGGAGGCGGGTGAATGAAAAACCACGCATAATGGCCTGAGGTTTATTTTACAGAGAACAAAATGGCTCAATTTGAGCACTTTAGACTGTCGAAATTGGCTAGCGTGAGATACAAGGGGCTCGTCCGAGAGGATTGTTCCATCAGCTACAGGAGACTGTAGGCCCAGGGGGCAGAGAAAGGGAAAATAAATATATAAATACACATACACACACACACACACACACACACACACACACACACACACACACACACACATGCACACACGCCTCCTCCATCCTGCAAACTTTAGCGGGACCAGGGGGAATCACAGAGGTGCTTCTGCAAGGAAATGCAAGGCACCCACATGCCCTGAATGCCTGCCTTTCAGATCGCATCTCTAATGTGTGGGCTCCTCACGCTTTGCCCTCGTGCTTTGTGCTCAGAAAAAGCCACATCTTTTTAAAAAGAAGCCTAGTTTATTATTTAGTAGGAACAGCAAGGGGTTTTTTTTTGTTTTGTTTTGTTTTGTTTTTAAGGGCTGCTAATAATTCCGAGCCCCCTTTCAAAAACAATTCAGCCCTCACTAAGAAAAAGTCAGAGCGACTGACTAATGGGAGTAATTCAAAGTACCTCAATTAAAATTCAGGTTTTGGCCTTTCGAGCAGTCTATTTAAAGATTTTTTTTTCCCCTAGATTGGTTGTAGACAGATGATTATTAAATATTTATGTGTCTGTGAAAGGGGCTCTTGGAGCTTGGCACGGCTGAGGGCTGAGCTTTTTGTTGCTGTTGTTTCTCCGCGTGTAAGGCCCAGAGGAGAATTACTTTCTAGGTTCCTTAACCACCAGGTTCCAAGAGCCCCACACATCAGCCAGTTGGTCTTAAAACGGCAGGGCAGAGGCAAACGGCTCTCCCCAGGCGCACCGCGGAGTGACTGAGAATCTTCTGGAAGCTGAGATCATTCAGACTCTCCTGAACTCAGTGCAAACCCTCGCTCCTCTGAGCGGCCCCTGCTGACCACCCCGGCCCCAAGGGATCTGGAGGGCTCTTTGGGCTTCCACGGCCCTCACCATACACTGCCCTTCTCCAGGAAGGGAGTTCACTTCTCAACGGCTGATTGGTTCTTCTTCACTTTGTGACACAACAATCCATTTCAAATCAGCCCGAACCCCTGGTTCTTGCCATAGCCCAGAACCTTCCCTAAAGAGACTGAAGTCAACTGATTTTAATGCCAAGCTTCCTATGGAGAACAGAGGGAGTGTGAACAAGGACCACTCTGTCCTAAGACTAGTAGGAAGGGCACAGGGTAGGTGGCACAAGATAGCTGTGTCCTCTTAGTTATTCAGTCAGCAAAGGTTTATCAACATTTTTCTGTGTGGGAAGCAACCGAGCAAATCAACTGATTGCAGCAAGTGGGAACGATTGGTCACTTCCATACTCTGGAATATCATGGAGCTTTAAAATGCATTGAGAGGCACACATAATGTATTTGAATTTTAAAGACAAAGCAAATAGTACAGTACTATTTACAGAGTAGACCTATGTTTAGGGGGGAAAATGAACAAAAAGAGAAAGAGAGAGAAAAGATTGGAATGCTACCTTGATGGAGGGGGACAGGTCTGTCTCATTTGGCTTCTCACAATAAGGATGTACTGCTTATCCATGTATTGGTAGACACCAATAAATTAAATATTCTAAAAGAAGAGGACATACTCCCTGCCCTCAAAGTTGACTTTGGTGCAGTGATTCCTTAATCCCAACACCATGTACAACAAAATCACCCAAGAAGCAATTTAAAACTACAGATGCTGGAGATCACACCTGGAATTTTTTTTTAATTTCAGAATATTATGGGGATACAAACACTTTGGTTACGTATGTTTCCTTTGCACCGCCCAAATCAGAGCTACAAGAGTGCCCAACCCTCAGACAGCACGCACCACCCCCCTTAGGTGTGAATGTACCCATCCCTTCTTCCCCTCTCCCACCTGCCCAACACCCAATAAATGTTACTTCCACATGTGCACATAAGTGTTGATCAATTAGTACCAATTTAATGGTGAATACATTTACATACCTGGAACTTCTGATAAAGTAGACCTGGAGCGTGGCCAGTCTGAGGCCTGCCTGACACTGCCTCTAAGTTTCCCCAGGTCTTTCCGATAACATGCAAAGTTTGGTAACCAGTAGAGCTGCTAATAGATCCACCAAACAGACACCCGACCCTGTGCCTCCATCTCCATGTCATGACTAAAACCCAAGAGCAGCAGTTGTCCATAAGCAAGAAACAGTGACTTATCGATCCATCTGCTCTTACTCTATAAAGGAGGGGAAGTCACTTGTTGATTCAGAAACTACTCTCCACCTTGATTACAGGTATAGATGAAAACCTAAATTGGGACTCCATCATGACATCTAAGCATACTTAGCGTTGGATTGTTTTTCATTATATTTGAAAATTTACTCAGAGGTATAAATGTCCACATTTAAATCAAAGCACTTTAAAAATTACTACTGAAGTTAGATGTGTAACTCATCACTGGCCATGGGTTCCTTCCCCAGATACTGGTAATCTGCAAAGTCTAGAGCCATCTGCACATGCCAACCTCCAAGCCCTCAAGTGGAGTCCTCTCGGCTGGGGATTTTTCACCCTGGATTGTGTGCCCTCGCCAGGCCTGTGCCCTGAACAGCCTTCTCTGTCCACCCTCTGCAGTCTGGTAGCACTGGAGGAGTTTCCCACAAGCCTGAGACTTTCCAGAAATGTAGAAATGCCCCGTCTTGCCTCAGTGCCAGGGACTTCACCTGTTTCCTGCTTCCTGACTTGCTCCTGGCCTCTGTGTCCCTGCTCTGTGTGCCTCTGTTGCCATCTCACACGTACACAGTTGTTTCCATTTAATTAAAGACGCCCTCCAGGTGACTGGAGAAATTATAATGGGAAGAGCTACCTACTGAGTGCTAGACCCTTTATAAATATTACTTCTAATGCAAATAACAACCCTGCCGATGGATCATTATACACATCTCATAGAAGTAGAAACCAACTTATCCAAAGTCACATTGCCAAAAAGTAATGGGACTGGGATTTCAAACCCACAACCACAGACTCTGAGGCCCATTGTTTTCCACCACACTGTATGTTATGGACTAAATGTTTGTGTCACCCTCACCCCCCACCCCCGAATTCGTATGTTGAATCCCTAACCCCCCATGTGATGGAATTTTGAAATGAAGCCTTTGTATAAATGGTATTTGGAGATGCAACATTTGGAGGTAATTAGGGTTAGAGGAGGATAGGAGGGTTGTACCTTCATGATGGGACTAGTGCCCCTAGAATAAGAGGAAGAAGGAGCAGGACATGCTCTCTATCATGTGAGGATGCAGAAAGAAGGCAGCCACCTGCAAGCCAAGAAGAGAGTCCTCACCAGGAACTGAATCAGCCAGTACCCTGATCTTGAACTTCCAACCTCCAGAACTATGGGAAATAAATGTCTGTGATTAAGCAACCCAGTCTGTGGCGTTTTGTCATGGCAGCCTGAGCAGACCAACACACTGCAGTGAGTAGAAACAGGAGTTCTCCTTGAGTTCTCAGGGTCACTTCCATCATGCCCATGCCAGTCCCAGGGAGTTTCAGAAGAGATTTGTAAACAAGCCCATATGGGGTCCCCTGCAGGGGACAGCAAATGCCAATGCACAGGATTTGGGTTTGGGTGGGTGCCAGGAAGTCTATTCCCAGGGCCTTTCAACCACAAGGAGCTACAGGCATAGTGTCAAGGGCTCTCATTTAAGCCTTTTTAAAGGCCAGCGAAATGTTTGAGATCTGAAAAAGAAAATGGCTCTAAAATGTGAAATAAAAATTGTGAAACTAAGATTAATAAATGTCTCATTAAATTTCAACAGAAAGAAACATTATGTTCAGCGTTCAGTCAAGTGCAAATCAATTCGAGCTTTACAGTTAAATATAAATATAACAAAGTTTACATCATAATGAATTTACTCTTAAGCCTCAAAACTGTAAAAATAACTTTTGAGATCCTTCCCAAATTTCACGCTGAAATTTCATAAATCACATTTAATGTGCGATGGGGGTTCATCTTAATATGTTTGACATGTCGTATGATGAGGCCTCCAAAGTAAAAGTGCTCAGGATGTTCAAAGGTTTTAAAATGTCCCAACCTCCTACTGGGAAATCCAGGCTGGGAAAACACATGTGATGGTCCACAGCTTCATGCTTGTTTGTGTGCATGTATTGTGTTTTGGTAGGGTAACCCAGCATGAAACCACTGGCCCAGGTCCCCAGACAGGGGAAGCCCAGGACACGCAGGGGTACAGAAAGCCCTAATGAGGAACACGCAAATGGTGAGAGGAATTTCAGACTCTCAGGCAGTAGACAAGGGCTCCAGTGAGGCCACGCCATATGCAGGAAAGCATCAGATCAGGAGTCAAGAAACCTGTGTTTGATTCCTAACTTCACTACTGGCGAGTTGTAAGCCTTGGGATGCATCCCCAGGGCCTAGAACTGTGCCCAGCACGTAAGAAAATGTGTTGCATGAGTCAATATAAGGCAGTTTAATGAGTCAGTGTTTTCTAACAGTGCATCTGAAGACCCCCAGGGGTGCAGAAGGGGGCAGGGGGCGAGCAGGCTCTCAACTCCAGCATCCTCCCCCATTCTGCTCCCTGACACGTCAACTCCCCTGCGCTCATCCACTTTATGTAACCAGACTTCCAAGAATTCCTCTCACGCTGGCTTTGAGGGGTCCGAGGAGACACGGACAGAAGGGCATCACAGGGCCACATGATGTCACTCTGAAACGGCCCTCCCTGCGCAACACGCTTGGGCATCTTCACTGCGCATGCAAAGAGCTCCCTCCAGAGCTCTAAGGCCCGCCCCCAGCTCGCCATTTGTCTCCCTAAACTCTAGGTTCACCAGGGCCCCAGAAAGGAGGCTTCTCCCAAATCCCCAGACAAAGAGAAAACAACCGCCGGAATTGGAGCGTCTCGGGGATGACGCCGGGACAGCGTTCTCTCTTGCCCCTTCACCCTAAACGAGGCTGGAGGGAACCGAGGCAGGCGCGCGCAGAGCTGTGCCTATGTGCGCAGATGCACCCCCAACCCGAACCCCACCACCGCCAAGGCGGGGCGGCTGGCGACGCCCGCAAGACAGCAGCAGAAGCCATCTTCATCTGCAAGATTTCACGTGCTCCCTAATTATTTCAAGAGGACTTTCAGACGGAGGTAATCGGCTCCCTTTTAAGATCACTTGCCACACATGTAATGTCAGGGCACTCACATTCATCGGTGCCCCCCCTCCCGTGCCCATCCCCCACCTCCACCACCCAAAACCCAAATAATTTCAAAAAACATTTTTATCCCAAAATGTTACCCTCAATTTAAAAAAAAAAATTATCTTCGAGAGAAGAGATTTCTTTCCATTTCAATCCCACAACAAGGAGAATGTCAGCCCAGCTTTTTTTTGACAGACAAATTATTGAATCAAAGAGAAAATGCCATTAAGCTCACAGGTTAGCAAGTGTCAGGAATGGTTTAAAGAGATATCCCCATTTATCTTCCAAACATGCACGAAATGTCACTAATGTGTGTTTATCATGTATAATCAGACAAAGAAAATATCGAAATAAAGTACTCCCGCATACAATAGAAATCTCCTTCCATCCTTCAAGATATCAGTGCTATTCAAATAGAATAATAATGATGAAGCCTCTCTCTTGAAAATGGAAATCAAGTGAAATGTAGATAGAAATGATTTTTTTTTTTTTGGTAGTTGATGTACATTTCTAAAGTGCATTAACAGGAAATCCAGAACTTTTTAGGTCAATTATATTGTCAGTATTGTCAATGCCACTGAAATGAATACTGAAGCAGCGTCTGTTCTTGCTGGAATCAAGCTACAGGAGAAACTCCTAGACTGGAGACTTACAGAGGAACTAGAGACACACTGGAAGCCTGACATTGTTCAAGCATGCATATATATGTATATATATTTTTTCATTCAAATCAATCTGAGTACCAGGCATTTCAGCTTACTATAAATCTTAATAGCGAGCAAAAAAAAAAATCCATAACTGATCTAAAACCTGGCTTTATTTTCCTCCCTTTTCTTCTTCCATTATAACAAAGATTGTTTTTGTAAGCCAGGTACTATGACAACAATGAATCCCAGTGCCCAAAGAAGTGCTTTGAACAAGAGTTCTCTGCTACTAATTTTGGACTTGGAAGACTCAGGAACATGAGCTGCCCACCGAAGCAAAGATAGTCCTTGTGCCGAAATCTGCAGGCTCCTCCTTAGAAGTCCGGAGAGACTTAGGCATTTTAACCTGGAAACACTTTCACCCTTACTTCTTTCTCTCCCAATAGTCCTGCCAGATGTGTGCCACGATACTTGCCAGCTTTCTAGGTGGTGGCTTCCTCAGAGCAGAAGCCATGTCTGTTTTAGTCACCACTGCAACACCAGCATGTGGCACAATGACCTTCAAATAGCTGATACTCAAGATGTTGGCGAGTGAGCAAGCAAATGGATGCCTGCAAAGGGAGCTTTCCCTCTGAAGTCTCCCCCAGCCCCACGGCTCCCTGCTGCTGAGATGCTCTGTAGCCCTCAGAGGGACTGGCCAAGGTCCTGGACATCCACGTGCCTGCTGGACAATACATTAGCACCTCAAGTGAGTTTCTGCTCTCCCAAACTAACCACATTAAACTCTCAAATTACACCACTCCAGGTACAATGGAAGACAAGGGTCCCAAGAAAGTGGAGGATGGTGTCAGGAGAGCCACCTCTGGGGTCTGCCTGCCTCATGGTCCCACCATCAGCTGTGTTACCTTGGACTCTAGATCCTCATCTGAGAAATGGGATATAGTAACCCTTATCCCACAGAGATGTGAGCTAATATGTGTAAAGTTCCTGCAACAGTACATGACTCATAATGAGTGCTCAACGAGCGTTTGCTTTTATTTTCCATACCTATTATCTTGTTTTTTCCCCTTAATTTTACAAATAAGGAAAATGAGACTCAGACAGGTGCAGCTTCTCAGGAACTTACAAATAGGAAGAATGGGGCCAGGTGTACAGAGGCCAGGTGGTCAGGCCACTCTATCAGTAACTTATCAGATGCCTGCTGTGTACAAAAACAATGGGAAGCAAGTGAAAGCAGACAAGGGGAAAAGGAAGGGAAAGTGCGGAGACTTTGGGGGACAGGTCTAAAGAAAACAAATACTAAGGAATAGGTACCCCAAAGGGCCCACTGTGGCTGCAGAGTACAAGTCTGTCATGCACCAAAAATACCACTGTGAAATTCACCAAACAGGACATTTCTGATCCTTCCACAGCCCTGTGTCTTCATCATACTTCATCATAGTTACCTGTTTGCATTTTGGGCTTCAATCCCAGATGAGTTCGGAGGATCTGGATTGAACTGAACACATCTTTGTATTCCCTGTGCCCAACACAGAGCCTGGAACCTTATAGGTATTTCCTCAAAATGTTTGAGATGAAAAAGGCAGGCAGGCAAACATGCAGGCAGGTGGCCTGGCTGTCACCCTGAGATAGTTCTGAGAGGGGGAGAGAGATACGGAGAGGGAGAGCCCAGAAAGCCCCAAGAAGCAGTGACATGGCGTGGAATGACAATTTATTTCATCTCTATCAGTGTTGTAAACCGCATTTAAAGAGGTTGTAAAGAGAGTCCACATTGGCTACCATCTAACATGGCTTACTTACCCTTGCCAAGGTGCTGTTCTCACCTCTGAGGTGGTGAGAGATATCAGAGAGGCAGATGCCACCAGGGGACACCTGGTTCCTCCACTGCACACCCTTAGGCAAGTCAATGTGAACCTCCGTTCTTCCATTTTTCCAACATAAAAGGGGTGGGAAATGAGTGTGTTTATCTAACATTTTGCATAACAACCTTCAAAAAAGTGGATAGAAACATCCTAGCCATTCCATCTCTAAGAGCTTATCTTAAGGATATAATCAGAGGTGTGTTTAAAATGAAAAACAATATACATCTGTCCTGGGATATACTTCGTGATACTGAGTAGAATGGGGGACAACTGAAAATAACCCAGTTACTCAACAACATTATGGCACGTTCTTCAAACAGAAAACTATTCAGCTATTAAACACTTGGGTTTCAAGGACAACATATAACATGGGTAAATGTTTATAAGTAAAAGGCCTAGAATAATATAGTGTCGTTATAGAATGATCCCAACTTTAAAAATATAATCTGCAGGTATATGTGCAAATACATTCAAATAGGAGTATGTGTGGGAGTGTATGTATTCCAGAAGGTTTTAAGTGGTTATTTCTGGGAAGTGGGGAGTTAAAGGCATTCTTAATTTCCTTCTTTATGATTCTCAGTATTTTCCAAAATTTCTATGATTAATATGTACTATTTTCATAATCAGAAAAAACTTCTTAAAAACATAGTTTTAGAAACCAGGGTCCTTTCTACTTCATAGCACTATTCTGACATCAATTACAATAACAGATGCAGACATGCTTTGAAGAGTATAGAATGATATGCAATTCAAGTGACTGCATTATTGCTAGTATTGAAACATTTGTGGTAAACCCCATCAAGCTGTCCTCCTCCTAGCCCAGGCTATTTTAAGCATGGAACTGCAATACTCCACCAACTCATACGAGTAGACTGCATAAGACTTCAAACTCCCCATTTAGAAGTAGCAAACACACAGCAGATAATGATGGCCAATTCTGAAGAAGAGAGCTTACGAAACCTTTAATAAAACTAGGCAAAGTCAACATGATTCTTCCTCACCAAAAACAAACCAACGAAATAAATCCACACATTAGAAACTCCCCACAAACTTGGACTCAAATATTCTGTGATTACCGGCCAGCAGCCCACCCCAGATTAGTCAAAGTGAGTCCCAGACATGCTGAGGAAGAGTTAATTCTCCTGCCAGTAGCATCAACTGCAATAGGACTCAACAAACAAATTGTGTTACAGAGATTCTAGGGCTAATGTTGGTAAATGTTTATCACTGTAATGGCCTTGAAAGTGTAAACAGGCTGCATATAAACACGGTGATTCTTTTTACACACATATTCAGGCTTTTAAATTGTGCTTAACTTCATGGGCTTAAACATAGGTTGGCAAGCTTGGAGAGGTTAGGGTTTTCCCAGGCAAGGCACATTCATTGAGTTAGTCAGTCAGTCATGGATCTAAAACTTAATTATTTTATCTTAAGAATTTTAAACCCTGAGATGTCCTAAGGGTGCCCTAGATCTCAGAGTTTACCCTTGAACACAATCTAAGAAAGGCCACTAAATAAACCCCGTTCATGGCAGAAGGTATTACATTGACTCTCTTTGTCTCAGAAAATGACCCACACGTCACAATAAGCCACTCAATTACTGTAGCAGGAGAGTAGATCAGGATGCAAACTGGCAGTGGGTTAAAAGAAAAAACCCACAAGAATGTCTAACGTTGAGATAGCACGACTCTTAATAATTCAAAGCACATTCACATCTATTGTTTCATCTTAACCCAACTACAAGCCTATAGAGGCAAGTATAACAAGGGCTAGTAACATCATTTTAGAAATAAGGAAAGAAGTTCAAACAGGTAAATTGTTGACCTGTTCAAAGTTATGCAGGTAACTAATGAAAGCCAGATTCATAATCGAGTCTCCCACCTAGGGACATTAACTTGCCTATGAAAATGACCAGTTGCAACCAAGCCAATAAGGATAATTAAGAAACCAGCAGTCAAAGATATTAGTATTAACCGGTATCCAAGAATCATCCTTGAGACTCAGGATCAAGGTTGGACCAAGCAAGTAGGTTTCTCTCAAGAGAAGGTAAAGACTGGAAACTTCACCTTCCTCAGAAGGTAGCTGCAATATTTCACCTGCCTTGAGGAAGGAGGCAGGAAAGAGTCATAAACTACTCTATACTTTTACCAGTTCCTTCTTGCTTTACTCCACAGCAAATGCTTGGGAAGTCCAAACAGGGAAGCTGCCCTCTGAAGCTTGGCAGATATTTCCCATTATTATTTCCAACTATATGGAGAATGGCACACAATAAGTTGAACAACATTCCACCTCTAGAAAAAAGTTTACACACAGTAGGAGCATTCCATAAAATATATGTAATAAATTGAAAGCACACTCAAGTAAATAAAGCAAAGATCCAAAGAGAGGTATGAGGCAGCCACATTCAATTCTTTGCTCTTGAAAATTTAAATGAATACTCCTTGAGAGCAAACTACAAAATGCTAACCTTGAAGTGTTGAGTGGCAGGAAGAATTATGGGTTATTGTACTGTCAAAATGCCAGACAGCTGTATGTTGAGTTGCTGCGTTATTTAGACAATCAGAAACTTGGAAGCTAATGTGACATATTTTTTTTGGTGTGAAAGCTCTTGACATGCATCACGATAATTTCTAAAAGGACAAAATGTTATATAAAAAAACAGTGCCTTCAGGAGATGGCCTCATAGGTAGAATAGCCCTAAACAGAGGAGGCAGGACATCAACGACTTGGTCTCCTCAGAGGTGAGCACCATTTTCTTCCTGTCTGTTGGTCCAAGGGCTGGTGGTCCCAGGTAACAGGGAGCACTCAGCCTCTCTTCTGCTCCTGACACCTAAGGAATGTCCTCCTTGAGTCAGGTGCCTGACTGTATGTAGCCTAAGCTGTGCCAGATGAAGCCCACTGAGTGCAGGATCATCACCCTTCTGGAAGAGTGATATGGCAATCATATTCATAGGATGCTACTGGAGACCATGGCTCTGTGCAAACCTGGAGTGCAGATGGAGCTAAAATGCTGCCTCTGTTCTCTGCAAGTTAGTTCACCTTTCTTGTGTGTTGCTGCTTGACTTGTGGACAAGTTAAAACAGATGGAGTAGCAGCCATTTTAAGGAAATGCCTACTTTGGATCTCAGGTTGGCCTGGATACATAAAGGCCACAGAGTGGGAAACAGAACCTGGTTGGTTGTACCCAAAATTCCACCTTCAATACTTTGACTACAATTAAAATACAAATATTGCTGGGACAAGGAACACATTCAGTTTCTATCAATCATTTATAATTTAGAGTGAACAGAGTATGGGAGATCTGGTTTTGATGGGGAAAGAGCAGCTGGGCATTAGGGGTTTGGGTGAGGGAGAGGGGCTCATGAGGTGGGCAGGTAGATAGAGCCAGAGAGAAGTCCTGACAAAAGTAACCTGCAGAGATGCTCTGGAAGACTTTCCCTCTCTTCTTTGAATTTCATTTTGATCAAAAGAGAAACCACTCCAATGAAGAGAAGCAGAAGGGTCTGGAGACTGATGGGGCAGGGGAAGTCTCCTCTCCTAAGAAGCACGTCTAGTCACTGAGCACGGTCTCCATCCTGTGGCCAGGTCCACCATGTACCAATAATGACCTTGAGGCAATTAATTAGCCACGGTTTCCTTAAGTGCAAAATGGGAACAATAATAATATCAACCTCAAATTGCTACTTAGAGCAGTGCCTGCCAGGTGGTGATGATTCTACTCAAATGTTAACATAGCATCCTCCTCCTTCTCCTCATCATCATCATTAATAATTTACACTCAATCCACATTGCCCTCTCGGGAGAGAAGTGAAATCCCCCCCGGAACCCCTTTCCCCGATAGCAAAGAAGCATTGTAATTTCCAGCCCTGATGTCCTGAGCTCCCTTCTATGTGATCCCAGATAGGGCTGCAGCCCACACCCACTTGAGAGAGGCCAGCACTCTGCAGGCTGCACCACATGAAGGAGCAAGCCCATTGCCTATACAGAAATCACTCGGGCTGAGATGTAGCCCTTTCATCATCTCTAATAAGAGCTGTACGTGAAGACACTCTCTCCTTTTTTCCCCATCCTATTAATTTTTATTTTTATGTAACAGTTAACCTAAATGTTAAGATTATACCCTATAACCTGCATACTTAAAAGCCAATGTGTAGCTAGAGAGTGAGACTGGTGGATGAATGCATTTGGGGCTGACTCCAAGATGTGCACTATCTGTCCACAGTTACTCAGGTAAAATTAGGAATGAAATGACTGGGCTTCTGCCTCCACCACACAGCAAAGAGGCTCAATACAATCCACCTGCCAGCCCCTGGGTCACTGTGGGGAGGTTCCCCAGGCCTCCCAGAATGAGACTGCCTACTCATGTTCCCTACAGACTTAGGGAAAAGAGAGTCAAAGTCTGCTAAAGGAAAGGCAGCCCCTTTCTCCAGTAGCAGGAATCATTTCCTTGTGAAGTCAGAAAACATCTATACCTTTCAGCAAATTAGCATGGCAGTTGTGCTCACCAGCAATTTCATTTTTATAAACCATTATAGGATTACTTCTTGCCTACAATGCACATAAATGAAGAACTGGGGACTTGATCTACCCAATCCTATCCAACTCTTGGTAGAGTTAAGGCAACACACACAGAAATAGGGAAATTCTGTATTAGACAGAAAGAACATTCTCCCCTACTGTCTAAATGTTGCCAGATAGGAGCACAGACCATCCACTTTCCCAAGCTTCCTTTGCTATTTTAAATGCAAGTCTTTCTTCATAGTAGTCAGAGGATGCATCTATGCTACCCCTATGGATGGCACCATTCACAAGCCAACAGGAGATGTGTTCATATGTGTCCAGTGATTAAAAACGCATGCTCTGGAGTCTGAGAGACTTTGACACTTGCTAGTTTATGACTCTATGGAGTTTCTTAACCTATCTGGACCCCATTTTCTTTATATGCATAATAGACAGACTGTTACCCACTGATAAGACTGTTGCAATTAAATGAGAAGACAGACATTAAATGCATGGCCCAGGGCCTGGGACAAGGAAGATGCTAAACAAATGAGTTATCATCATCATCATCATCATCAATCTAAATACTTTCTTGACCTTAGCTCTCTGTGCAGGCCAGAAGACACATCAAGGAGATGTCAGACACTTTGTCCACTCGAACTGGTACTGTCCCAACTCAGAGGTGGCTGGCTGCTGCACTCCTGGGTGGTCTGCAGGAACACTGAGGCTGCACATGGCAGCAGGGGCAGTGTGCTGTGACATAAGTGGCTCTTGAACTGGAAACCAAAGATTTAATTGTGGTCATGGTTCACCTCTAACTCACTCTGTGAGCTTGGCCAGTTGACTTGACTATGCTCAGCTTTGGCTTCCCTATTTAAAAAAAAAAACAGGATGTGAACCATGCCACCACTACCTCCCACTCATCTACCCTAGTATGCATCACTCATCAATCATGGAACGCCTTCCTGCTGAACAGGGCTGTGACTCAGAATTTTCTCAATACAGCACTTCTGGAAGTTACCACCATACGGCTTTCATATGCAATAAAACTTATTTTCCATCTCTAAACAAAATGATCCCTGATATTCCTTTCTGTTATTATATGTTATGATTTTATAACCAGTTACTAAATGCTTGAAGATGTAGAGATTCAGCCAAACCCATTAGCATACAACAGGAAGAGGTCAGGGAGAAGATTCAGTTGGACTAGAAAAAGCTCAGGAACATTAACCCAATAACCAGACTCCGTGAGGAGAAGAGCCCTGATGGGCAAAAGGTACTCATTTATTGACTATGCTCTGAGACCCTCTTTTAAAATTTTTTTGAAATTTTTAATTGTTATGGGTACATAATAGTTGTATATCTTTATAGGGTGATGTTTTGATACAGACATATAATGTGAATTAATCAAATCAGGATATTTGGGCTATCCATCACCTTAAGCATTTAACATTTCTTTGTGTTAGAAACATTCCAATTCCACTTTTTTAGTTATTTTAAAGTATACCCTAACTTACTGTTGATTATAGTCACTTTGCTGTGCTATCACATATTGTTCATTCTATCTAACTGTATTATTGCACCCATTAACCATCCCACTTTTTCCACCCCCCACTACACTTCTTGCCTCTGGTAACCATCATTCTACTCTGTGCCCATGAGATCAATTGTGCTCACTGTTTAGTTCCCACATATGAGTGACTCTGTGTCCATGACATCAATTGTGCTCAATGTTTAGTTCCCATGTATGAGTGAGAACATGCAAGATTTGTCTTTCTGTGCTTGGCTTATTTCACTTAACATAACGTTCTCTGGTTCCATCCATGTTGTTGCAAATGGCAGGATTTCATTCTTATTTATGGCTATATAATATTTCATTGTGTATATGTACCATAATTTCTTTATCCATTCAGCTGTTGATGGACACTTAGGTTGATTCCAAACCTTGGCTATTGTGAACAGTGCTGCAATAAACATGGGAGTTCAGGTACCTTTTCAATATACTGAACTCTCATCCTTTTGATTTATATCCAGCAGTGGGATTACTGGGTCATATGGTAGTTCTATTTTTAGTTTTTTGAGGAACCTCCACACTGTTCTCCATAGTGGTTGCACTAATTTACATGCCCCCCAACAGTGTGCGAGGGGTCCCCTTTCTCCACATCCTCACCAGCATTCATCATTGCCTGTCTTTTTGGTAAAAGCCATTTTAGCTGGGGTAAGATGATATCTCATTGTAGTTTTAATTCGCATTTCTCTGATGACTAATGATGTTGAGCATTTTTTCATATGCCTGTTGGCCACTTGTATGTCTTCTTTTGAGAAATGTCTATTCAGATCCTTTGCCTGTTTTTTAATCAGATTATTTCATTTTTTCCTATCAAGTTGTTGGAGCTCATTACTACTATAGTTATTAAACCCTTATCAGATGGTTAGTTTGCAAATACTTTTTCCCATTCTGTGGGTCATGAGAACCTATTTTTAAAAAATTTCCATATTAAGTTCATTAATCATACTCACTCTATATTCTCTCTCTCCCCTGCTCAACAACCAGCAATTATACATACACACATACCAAAAATACTTATGTCTATAAATGTGTATATAGACATATACATGTATATACATTTTTTCAACCCTGCTCTGACTCTCTTGTCCTAACCAGGCTCTCTCTTTAGGCCTCATGTACAAAGATGTTTATTACTTTTGACAATTACTAAAAGTCTACACAGTTGATTCTCATGACGATTTTGTGAGATACCAGCTCCAATTTATAGATCAGGAACCTGAGATCCAGAAAAGTTCAGTGACTGTCATGAAAGACCTATGCAACCATAGGAAAGAGCTGGAATACAAACCAAGTTCCCAGACCTAAGCTGTCTGTGTCCAGCCATTTAATCTCACCATGGCCTCAACATGCCCTTCACGGGACCGCCCTTCCTGCTGGCCCCAGAAGCCCTACGCACCCTCAGTCCCGCAGCCCTGATCTTCCCTGTCTCCCATCCCGGTCCCAGCAGCCTCTGGCATTTCCCAAGCACACAGTTCACCAAACTGGACCATTTCCTCTTTATTATCTACACAAATATTCTTAATTATTTCTCCTCCAACCCAAAGTACTTATTTCTTATTTATGGGTGTAAATATAATGTCGGCAGGGCTCATATTTCACAGCGAGCCATTCTAATAGCATCTAGAGCCTTCCAAATTTAAGAAGCAGAAGAGCTGATTCTCTGCCCGTTTCATTATAAAGGGGTTTACCATAAATATTAGAATTTGAATTCCACCCAAGTAATGCATTAATAGATACTAAACCATTAATAATTTCTGTACTTTTTCATAAATGGGCAAAGTACAATAAATAAACTATATCTCTTTCACAGCAGAGCAGGGTTAACAAGTACCAAGGAGATTTCAAAGACAAACTACTGGTAGGGGCTGCCAAGGATAAGATTCATAATGAAACTACAAATTCTGGAGCCTATTTTTTTCTATCCACCGTGGCAAGTATCTAAAATTAAATGCTAAGCAGAAATCCGTCCTGGAATCTGACACACAGCAGTTTAGGTAAACAATCTCCGAAATTAAAAACAGATTCTGGATAATAAATAAGTCCATGTGTGGATCACTCTGATAACAGATACCTCTCCCCGATAAATCAAAGGCTCTAGCCCTACACAGCCTTTCTAAATTAGGCCAGATGACTCACCTAAAATATTTCATCTCGTGTCACCTGTCTTAATGAACGGCAGTAATGGATATCTTCTTACCAGTTACTGTCTCAGGGCCAAAGACCTCCAGGCTAATTATACTGAAGGCTGGAGGGAGCCGGCCAGTCTGGGAGGAGCTGGTGGGGAAGGTGTGGAGTCTCAGGAGCAAGGGGTATTTTACCATGGTACTCATTTACCCAGATCCCCAAACCCAAGTCAATTGGTTTCACTTGCAACTGTCTGAGAATTCTAGAAGCCTGAACCAGAGATGTCAGATATCAAAGGTAAACAGCCCAGGGGACAGAAGTGAGTCCAAGCTTCACTGTTTCTAGTTGTTTGAACTTGAACAGATCCCTGGATATTCTTGGGCCTCAGTTTGCTCATCCGTAATGTGGGATAATAACACCTTCCTTGCCTACCTCATGGGGCAGGGATGTGGAGTAACAAGAAAGTACACACAGACGTGCTGTGTAACCCACAGGATGCTCTGCTATTGTTAGTAGTAGTAATTAGTAATATTCAGTCATTTATACACCTACCTTTATTGAGCACCCCTTGTGTGTCAGGTGCTAGGGATACCCTAATGACTGGGACAGACAAGAGCCCAGCACTCGTGGAGTTGGATTCCGGCAAAAGGAAGCGTGAGAAACGGGGGCTGCAGAGCGTACCAGACCATGGTAAGGCTGGAGGGGCCCAGGGTGGGGAGGAGAGCTCACTTCCAACAGGGAAGCTGGGGAAGACCCCATAGAGGACACAAATGTTAAGCAAAGACTTGAAGAAAGAAAGAGATACTGGGATAGAAAGAGAAGGAACATCAGGATAAAGACATCCAGGTCTGAGGAGCGGCAAAGTCAGGCGGAATCTCCTGGTGTGGAGGGAGGCAGGGGTAGGGAGGAGGCCTGAGGGTAGGGGTGGGGCTATGGGCAGTGGGAGGTCTCCCTGGACCTCAGGAGGACTTGGACTTTCTGGAAATTTCTTAGCAGAGGCATAACATTTTAACAGAGCACTCAGTGGCTTCTCTGCTGGGAATAACAAATAAATATGCTATTATTATGCTAATATGTTATTGTTATTGCAAGACTCTGTTCTGACCCGATGTGAATCGTGGTGGGAGAGGGAGAAATGTGAAGGAGGCTAAGGAAGGGTGGGGTCTTATGTTTTTCTTTCCTAAATGCTCAAAACTAAGCCTAGAGAGGGTTAGGGGAACATGGAGAGACAAGAACGGGGGGCAAGTGAGCCCCAAATTGAATGGAGAGCAGGCAGCAGCCTGGACAGCCAGACCTGCCTCTGGGTCTCCCGGTGTGGATTCGCAGCCAGGGAGGTTTTGGGGACTGTAGGAGGAAGAAGGGCAGTGAGTAGGAAAAGGAAAACTGGCTTCTCCCAAATCTCATACCTTTAAGGAAGTCAGTGAAGCAACATGGAGCCCTGTGCCTTCCAACCCTGGGGCCTCTTTATTACAAATGAAAAAACATTTACTTTTTGAAAAGAAGGAGCGTGGTTGAATGCCATGGACAATATTTCATCAACGTTTGGTGTCAGCGCAAAGTGGCAAACACAACATCCTACGAGGAGCCATCTCACCTCCTGCTTCAGAACAGAGGTCATTCCATTAGCGATCGCAGCTGCTTTTAAATGAAACACATATAACCTGAATCCAATTAATGAAAGTATCCAGCAATCCTCACCGATACTAATGCTGAATGAATGCTTAAACCCTGCTCATTCACCAGCTCCGTGTTGCACTATAGTTCAAAGTCTCAAAGGCACATGCTAATTCCTGAATGAAGGAAATTATGACTCAGCGTTCCTTTTCTGATTTCTGGTGACCTGGCATTTGTTGCGGGGCCGGGCTGCGCAGTGCTCCTTCCCTGGACTTCTGCTACTTCTGCAAAAAGTGGACAAGTCCATGTGCAACGTGGTCAAAGTTCATCCTTTTGCCAACCACCCACAAAGAGCACAGATTTTCACTGATTTGCACACACAGAGCCATCTGGAAAGGTTTGAATTGGAGAAGGTGATGGGGTGGGGTGAAGGCACCCAGTTCTTAGGTCAGTCAGTGGCAGCCCAGCACACTAAACCCAACACAGGCCTCAAATCTGGTCATCCATGCCATCTTCAAACGTTTGCTACGCTTATATACCACTACATCTTATTTACTTCTTTATGCCTTAAACTGGTGATTCACACTGTTTGGGGCAATCATACCCTGCAGGAGACACTTGATAATGGCTGGAGATTTTTTTTTTATTGTCACAACTTTGAGGGGGTGGCGTCTAGTGGGCAGAGACCAGAGATGCTGCGAACTCTCCTACAGTGTGCAGAACAGCCCCCACGACAAAGAATTATCTGGGTCAAACTATCATCAGTGCCAAGGTTGAGAAATTCTGCTCTAAGCTGACTATTTCCCATTTTATTAATTTTAAAAGGGAATTCTATGGAATTATTATACAGGAAAGACCAAGATCACCTGCTGTAAGTAGAAAGTCTTTCCTTATAACTATAGATTATAAGTTATATAGTTATAAGTAGAAAGTATTCAGGGAAATATATACAGTGAAAACAAAATAATATTAAAAGTTACTCAGCTATAGTAACCTACTGAAGGCTTTGAGCTGGAGGGCTTCTCTCTTTGTTTAAAAAAAATGCACATGTAATAGAAATGTTAAATACATATCAGCTCCAAACTGAGACTTTCTTCTTATTGTGGTCAAAAAGATAGAAAGAGAATTGAAAACAGAGTAGTTTTTCTTCATGTGATTAATGGTATATCCATGTCCTTCCAAACTCATCTTGGGTACCAGCAGCAGAAGATGATACTGGTAAAGTGAATCTCAGTCAGTCTTCCCAGACTCCAAAGATCAGCTCTAGTGTAGCTATTTACTGAGGAGGAAGCCCACAGAGGCAAAGCCACGAGCAGCTGGTGTTATTTGCATTATAAATCTCTCAGGACACTGAGCATGGGGGGTGCTTGGCACAGGGGTGGGGAAACACGACTCAGAGACTCAATAGTGAAGGGAGGTCCCTTCCAACATCCGAAGAGACTACACTAAGTAACGAAAGCCTTTCCAGATGGCTCTGCATGGGCAGATCAATGAAAGCGTGGCTGATTCTGTAGGCTTCATTGGATGAGCCATATTCAACACTATGCTAGTGCCATGACGAGGGCACTCTATGGTGGCATAAGCTAGGTGTCATACCTGATTGAACAATATCTAAAAGTTGACAAACTTCTGTGAGCCCTTCACATGACAATGAGCATTGCAAATGCCAACCCTCCCTCCCCCAGTGCAAGGAAGATGCAACTTCTTCCAAATTCATCAAGACACACACTGTTTTTGTTTTGTTTTTTTCTTCTGAAACATTTAGTCAATCCTGGTATTCCAGGGGGCACAACTTGAGTAACTTAGTCCTAGAGGAAGAAAATATTTCCTTTTCATCAGCGAATAGGAGAATTTCAAGAGGCTGTAGTTGTTATATTCCCCATACCTCAGCGGGAAGGCCGAAAGCATATCATTGATTTTTAAATCGCTAGTGTCTGCTAAATAGGAGGTACTCAAAAAATGTTTACTCCAACGCACGACTGTCTCTTCTTGCCAACTCTCAGAACTCTCCAGAATAACGCCTTCTAGAAATGGTTAAGATCCATCAGCTCAGACAACAATATTCCTTAATTCTAGAGCCTAGAACAAAAGGGGTGCTCTAGATTGAAAACGCTGTCCAGAAAGCATCTGGCCAGCTCCTGCTGATGCAAGAGCCCTTCAGTCTAGACACTCACAGCCACCGGCAGGCTTGATTTTCCCAAATCATCACACCCTCGTGTCAGTGGTCTTCCCAGGACCCCTTCCAGCTTCATCATCTCTCTCTCTGGCAGGTCTCGGCCTGCCCAGCAAGCGTTCATGTTTCTCCTGATACATGTTCCCCGACGTGCCCCCAGTGAACTTCCCGCCGCCCCCATCTCAATCCAAGAGTCACTGGGCAACCAGGCATCATATCCCTCAGGCCGGTAAGGTTGGGGGTGGGTGTGACCCAGTCACAGACTATGAGACCCAAATTGGGATCTTGTGGAACCGCTAGTGAGAGGAAACCTTCCTTTCTCAACTGAGGTTGCTGAGAAGAGAACCCAGAGACCTTGCAGGGTTGGCAGCCACCTTGCCGCCTAGAGGGGAAACCAGTGACAGTCAACAGCAGGAAGCAGGGCCCGAGGCAGAGGGACACAGAGCTCTGCCACCGCATTGCTAGAGCCTGTGGCTCCAGCCAGGCCTAAAGTCTTATCCACCCCGAGACTTTTCAGATATGTGGACTAATAAATAAATTTCCTTCTTGCTTATGTTGACTTAAGCCGAGACTCTGATTAGTAAAACATGCCATTAGCTGGATGCCACAGCTGATATCTCTAACACTCCCTCTTGTGTACTATGTCTCCTTCATTTTTAAAAATTTCCCTTGACTTTTCCTACTCGCTTCTTTTCCCATTTTCCATTCCTTCTCAGAATTCTCCCTCACAGTCAGAAAAAAATAAAGATAAGTGGTTTTGCTAACCTGCATGTCTGTTCCCCTCCAACAAGGCATTCCTCCCCAGAAGACCACTATCTAGCCTTGCCCCATCCGGGGGGAGAGCATTTCAGCCACAGATAACTGTTCCCACAAAGCCTGTGTACTTGGGCTGTTGTTGTGTTAACATAACTAGAAAAAAATCCTCTTCATCCTCATGATTATAATGCATCAGGGTTCTGAGGCCTTGGACTTGAAGATTTGAATGCTTTATGAACTGAGTTTTATTAAGAATGCTTTTTGGGCAGAGGGTGAGAAGAGTATAACGTCCTATGTTCTTGAGCCCACTCCTCTCCAACTAGAGGCTTAAAAAGGCAAAATGCTGCAACTCCTGCTGAAGCCTGAGTTTCAAAATGCCATATGCATCCCCAGGAACTGGGACTCATGGCCTTCACCTTCAGAACTGCCCATGATGCTCATGTTGGCATGCCACACGAGCCCTCTGCTTGGCTGTGAAATGCACTTGTCTTCTGCAAGATGGTGCAGTCCCTTGATCCGCCAAACAGGGCCATGGACAACGCAGGTGAACACTGTCCGCTCCTGCTCACACTGCATGAAGGAGGTGTCCTTCCCACTCCAGGTCCTGCATGGGGGATACATTCCTTTGGACCATGACCAACCACACCACATGCCTGCTTGTCTCGGCAGCTCTGATGAGCCTTCCCTGTCCCCACTGGGAGGATGCAGGGCAGAGACATCGAGGGCTCCATGGCCTTGACCACTCCTTCCCACTCTGCAGACCAGGCCCCGGCAGGAAAGCTCTGCCTAAGCCTGAGAGTTCTTGCCTCTTCCTCCTCCTCTGGCTGCTGGCTTGGACCTCCTCCCTGCAGGGCACAGATCCCCAGGAATTCCAGGCAGCCTCTTCTGACAGGATCAGGGCAACTTTCTCCAGCCATGCAGCCAGCACTTACTGTCCTTTTGCTGCACAGGAATGAGCTCAGCAAGAACCCCGCTAAATCATGATGTTGTTGAAGGAAAGGCCTGCCATACGCCCAAACATTGACCTTCTCAGATGACCTTGTGGTGCATGACCAGTGCCCAAAAAGGGCCATATTCCCTCCTCTGCCTGACCTTGTGGTGCATGACCAGTGCCCAAAATGGACCATCCTCCACCCTCTCCCTCCCCCTGCCCCAGAACTGCCTGGCCAATTCCCTGCAGGGGGAACAGCATTGTGAGGATGAAAAGAAACTCAGGATAAGTGGAAATTCTTTGGGGATATATGTATATGCATGTGTATATACATATACACATACACACATATATATGCATATACACAATATTTTAATGTGCATACTAAATATAAATGAAAGCTAATTCAGGGGAAATAAAAATGATTTTGAGAAATGTATTCACGCATGTGTATATATGTTCATACAAATGTATACATAATGTATATACATATACACACATGCACTATAATTTAAAATACATAACTTCTAAATAGAAGCTAATTTGGGAAAGATAAAAATGCTTTTGGAACATATACGCACACAATATTTCTATAAATAAACACACAAATGTAAGTTATATCTTTTAAATCCAGCAATGCCACAGACGTATTACTATTCTTCTATAATTAAATTAAACTACTAACAAGTGTGCTTTTCTTTTCAAAGATCATCAATATGACGCTAGAAAATTTCAGAAGCAAAGTCAGCTGTATTCTCTGCAGTAAGTGATTCTAAGACTCATCCTTTGTCTGAGAAGAGTGTACAGGATTTGGAGATGCGCAGGTCTATGAGCCCCAAGTTCAACCGCAGCCCAGGGATAAATAGCACAATCCCTTGAGAGGAAGAGAAGCAGCAGAGATTTGTTTCGCAGAAGGGTGGGGTGGGAGAGAACACAGGTGGCCTGGCAGTGCTTGGGGGCAGTGGGAGCCCTGGTGGTGAGCTCCTCCACGTGTTCAATCTCTACACATTCCATCAGAAGTTTAGGGCAGGGCCCCTGTCCTCCAGATGCTTTTAAGCTGTGCATACAAATTAATCCACATAAATGCAACACAGAGAAAACTCCATACTCAAGTACCTGGCACGGACTCCACCCACTTCAGGACAGAGAGGCAGAAAACAGAGACCCAGGAGCTCCCTCACCAGCAGAGTGAAATGGTTAAGAATGGCTTTAAAATCTGGAAAATGCAGAGTTCAAATCCAGCTCTGTGATCTTGGGTGAGTTTGTTAACCTCTCTAAGCCTCTGTCTTCTCAACTGAAAATGGGCATCATGCCACCTACTTTGCAGAGTTGTCAGGAGAAGACAATGAAATAATATTTGCAAAACGCTTAGCCTGGGGCCGTCCTGCGGGGCATCCAATGACAGGTGAGATCATTACCACTGTTGAATACCCACGAACTCACAGAACCCCGGCCACACTCAACCACTTAAAAGTCAACTGGGACCATCATTTCACGTTTTGAGTGGAGAGAGGAAAAGGTACACAGCAACACTGTAACTGAGACACAGAGAAAGACTTTCTGGATTAGCGAATCTAAAGGTTTAATTTGGTTCCTGTATCCCCCACCTGTTCCTGCTGTAGCTTTAGCTGATCCGTGGAACAGACTAGGCAACTGAACGCTTTCACACGGTGAAAACCGGGCTGAGGAGCTTTGATGGCTGGATTCCCACATTACTCACATCTAGGATTGTTTCCCACACCTGACTCCCCTCTGCCTTCAAGCGGAAGCTGACCCGCAAAGGAGGCCATGCAGCATAGCGGAGAAAGCAGGGCCAGCAGAGCCAGGTCCTGCCTGCCTTGGAATCCCTGCCTGGTCCATGTGAGCTGTGTGACCTTGAGCAAGACACTTACCCTCTCTCAGCGCGTTTTCTCCCCTGCAAAACAGGGAGACGAATACCTTCCTTGCAAGGCTGCTGGAAAGACTAGAAGATAATACACGCAAGGGAACCATCTAGAACAATGCCTGCCACAGGGTAGGTGCTCGATAATAGGAACTGCTAGAATTATGCCTATGCCCAGTCCTACATCTCTGTGTTCTCTCTCCTTTTCTGTTCTGAATAAATGCAAGAAGTGCCATAAGATAATATGTCCGGTGTTTTCAATGCCTACTTCCTTTGGAGACATCTGCCAAACTCCAGCCACACTTTGATGGGTCCCAGGTTACCACTGCCTTTCAGATAAGAAATAAGCTCCTAAAATCATTAAGGCTGGCATTGTCTTTAGCTTGCTTTACATAATCTAGGAATTGTAGATACTTCTCTTCAGCAAATGAAACAGCCAATTTACAGGGATGAAGATCAAGAGTTGTGGAATACTGGCCACTCAAGCTAATAGGGAGAATCTACACAATCCACACAACTCCACAATGACGCACATGGGAACTCTGAGGACCGGAGAATACAAGTAACCCAACTAGAGTCACCCTGCAAAGGTAGCGTAGGGTCCACAGACAGTCAACCATATTACTTGCCAGGTACTCCATGGGACACAATGTCAGAGGGGAATCACCCCATCAACAAAGAGGGAAGACAACGGCAACCTGAAAACCCCAATCAGCTCAAAGCCCACGCAGCCTATTGTCTGTCCAGAGTACCACAAGAAATTCCCATTCACCCCCAAAGACATTCTATTTGTGGACAGTCTTCAATAAAGTAAAAAACAGCCTAAGGAGAAGGAGACGTCAGCTCACTGTCCTGCCCAATTGTGGGTAACGCTGACAAGAATGAGGGGGCTGGGCATCAGGGGAGATTTGACAGGTCACCTGTAGCAAAAGAGGGGAGCCCACATGTAAGACTGAAACACTGAAGGCCGACTTCGTCAACATCACAACGCCGTGTAGGGCAGATGAATGCTCCCAAACTTGCATTGTGCGTGTGTCTTAGTCCATTTGCGTTGCTACACAGGAATACCTGAGGCTGAGTAATTTATAAAGAAAGATTTATTGGGTTCGTGTTTCTACAGGCTGTACAAGAAGCATGGCCCAGCATCTGTGTCTGGTGAGGGCTTCAGGGAGCTTCCGCTCACGGCAGAAGGTGAAGGGAGCAGGCATCGCAGGGCGAGAGGAGGGAGCGGATCTGATCAATGATCAGATCCCACAGGAACTAACAGAGCATTACCTCAAGGACAGTACCAAGCCATCCATTAGGGATCCACCCTCATGACCCAGACACCTCCTATCAGGCCCCACCTCCGACACTGGGGATCGAGTTTCAGTGCGGGATCTGGAGGGGCCGAATATCCAAACCCTATCAGTGCGTGCACCAGCCACACCCCTGTGTGTGAGAGAGGAGCTGGCCAGTATTTACCCTATTTTTTCCTCCTGTCACTCACCTCCTAAGAGGCTAAAGGCCCTATGAAGAGGAGTGTCCAATCACAGCCAAAGACACCATTCCAGCAGAAGAGAAACTGTAGCATCTGAAAAACCCAGCTTTATTATGTGTTATTTCAACAGAGGAAGGTGAAAAGGGAAAAAGATTCTTTGCTGACAAAAAGATGTATATGAGAACCAAGTCTGCTCACAGCCACAGATACTCCACGGAGCCTGGCATGGCACCTGGCACACAGCAGAGCCCATAAATCTTGGATGAATGAATGATGCAATCCAGAAAATAGACCTTCTGGGCATCAGATGATTGAACTTAAATGTCTAAAAGGCAAAGCAGCATGCGCGCGCGCACACACACACACACACACACACACACACACACACACACACCTGCTAACAAACATTGTTGTTCAAAAACTGAAAGTAAAATGTAAAAAGCCACAGTAAGTTTCTAAATTAAGAGAATAGTGGACCACTGTAATAAACAGTTTATATAACTTGCAAAATTGGAACTTGCTAACATTTATAACAACACATAAGTATATTCTTGAGGCGTGTGATTAGAACATTAAGTTGGGCTGCCAACTTTTGTGAACTCACAGTTAAAAACATACCAGGGGAGAGTTACAAAACACATGGATTGGGTTGCTTCCATGTCACCAAAGGGTTAATATTAGAAAAGGTATTGACTAGTGTTATACTGGTTGCTAAGCAACATTGCTTCCTTCCCCCAATGGTCTGAGAGTGAGGATAAAAAAAGGGCAGAAAATGAGAAATGTTGGAAAAATAGGAAAGTGAAATTCAATGGATCATAAGGTACAATTTGTAAGAAGAGGAAAAGAGGAAATAATTCTTGCAGGATGTACTAAGACATCAGCTGCTTTATGACATCACAAGAGTAACACATTGAGCCTCTAGCTCCAAAGATAGAGAGTGGAAGACTAATGTCCCCTAATGCCAGCATCATGCTGCTCATGTTCAGTTCACCCTTAGCCAGAAATGCACAGGGCCCACTGATGACAGCAAGCTGACCCGCATGACAGACCAATACAGCCCCCACCTCACCCCCCAAAATCTATCAAGTCCAGGGGCTCCAACCAGACCTTACCCACTGTAATTCACTGTCCCCTTCCCTAAAGGCCCTTTTGTTCCCTCCATAGCTGAGAGGCCTCTGGTAAATGATTCATACACTCAGCAATGTTGGCTGAGTGCTTACCACGTGCTGGGTCCCTTTGATCCCCATCTCAATGTTCCATTTTTGTCAGGAGCCTATGATAGAGCAATTAAAAACCTTACAGAGTAACCTAGGAGATATTCTCGGACAGTCCCGCAAAGCCGCTGAACTGTTTCTTGCCTGTAATCTCCATCAATAATGCTTCCTTGGAGTGAAAGCTTCAAGTCCATGTTGACAGTGGGGGAGACAGGGGGTATCTGAGAAATCACTGTACCTTCCATTCAGTTTTGCAGTGAACCTAGGACTGCTTTAAAAAATAAAGTCTGGGCCAGGCGCGGTGGCTCATGCCTGTAATCCTAACACTCTGGGAGGTCAAGGCGGGTGGATCGTTTGAGCTCAGGAGTTCGAGACCAGCCTGAGCAAGAGCGAGACTCCGTCTCTACTAAAAATAGAAAGAAATTGTATGGACAACTAAAAATATATACAGAAAAAATTAGCCGGGCATGGTGGCGCATGCCTGTAGTCCCAGCTACTCGGGAGGCTGAGGCAGTAGGATCGCTTGAACCCAGGAGTTTGAGGTTGCTGTGAGCTAGGCTGATGCCACAGCACTCTAGCCTGGGCAACAGAGTGAGACTCTGTCTCAAAAATAAATAAATAAATAAATAAAGTCTGTTTTTAAAAAGAAGAAGAAAGAGAGAAAGAAAGTACATCATTGAGAAAATGAAACAAAACCTCAAGTCACCAAGCCCATTTTAAAAAGAATGACCCAGAGACAGGTAACATACTAGTCTATTAATGTCATTCCTCATTGATTAGTTCATTAGACAAGAAGCTGTCACCTGCTGTGTCCTGCAGGAACAGGGATGCTGGACAGGTCAGTTTTCACAGGAGAGGCTTGGGAAATGTCTGGCACATGGGGACTAGCTGGTGACTGAGGTGCGGGAGGAAACATGGGAAGGAAGAGGAATGCGAGGGTCTTGGGGAAAGCAGGGAATGCAGGAGTCCTGGATGTCCAAATGCAGATGGGGAAAGGAAGGAAAGGGCAGCAAAGGGAGACCAATGAGAGACTTTCACCAGCAGGGCTGTGATGCCGGTCCCATGCTGACATGGGACATTGGGAAATTTCCTTAACCTATCCCAGACTGAGCTTCTCCATCTGTAGAATAGAAAGAACACTCAGCTTGCAGTGTTGGGAGTATTTAAAGTGATATATTTAACGCATACCCCATGGTACCTGGCACACAGTAAATGTTCAATAAACTCTAATCAATGTTATTATCATATATGGAACCACTTTAAACATAAAGCACTAGTTTTAACTGTTAATAAAACCATTATTTATAGCTGTGTCTAAGATTGGTCCTGGTTAACTGCCAACCTCATTCCTCTAAGCCAGTGTTTCCCCAACTTTAATCACGCGTGCACCACCCTCGTAATTTCTGCTCTATCCAAATGCCATCTCTTGTAAGCATTATTACTAACAGTGGTAGTATAAACCAAAATAATCATAGTAACAACAACAGCAGCAATGATAGCAGTGAGCACTGTTGATGGGTTACTTATCATATGCCAGGCACTATTCTAAGAGTTTTACTCTTAGAACTTTCCCATTCGATCCTTACAACAACTCCCTGAGGTAGGTACTATTATAAATGCCATTTTACAGCTAAGAAAACTGAGGCATAGAAAGCCCAAGGTCATTTGGCCAATAAATGGCAGATTACAGATTCAAACCCAAACAGTCTGGCCCCAGGGTCCACACTTAGCTTCTGCACATACACCTCTCTTATCGTGCTGTAGCTCTGTTTATTTAATTTTTAAAAATTGACTCACTGAGACCTCAAAAAAGCATCATATCACTATATGATATCTGTGAAGTCCTGGGTTTCATATGCTAGTTATAGTTTTGTGGCATGCAGAAGATAATTACAAGATTATTCAAATAAACGATTTCTTTGTGCCACCTAAATTCATCAAGGAAACAAACTTCAGTGCTGCTTTAGGCACCTGGGAATTCCTTCAACATTAAGCCACAAAACCCTGGGACCATACTAAGAACTCACTGGCCATTGTCCACTTCCACACGCAGTCTCCACCTCCTCCTTTGTAACAGAACCTGGATTTTTATCTGGCATGTGGCCAGCAAGCTGAAAGATTGCGTTTCTCCTTCAGCTAGCTGTGGTTCCGTGATTAAGCTCTGGCCAATGAGATGTGAAGGAGTGTCTTACATGGGACTCGTTGGAAGTTTCCTTAAGAGGAAATGAGCCTACTCTTCATTCCTTCCTCCTCCTTGCTCCTTGGAAGGAGCACATAATGACAAGAACACAAGCTGCCATCTTGAATCCTGAGAAAATAGGCTAAGAACATCAGAGCCACAAAGAGAGGACCCAGCGTTCCTCATGACACCATGAAACAACACACCAACCCTGCGCTTCCTACCTCCATACCCCTTCTATAGGAGAGAAAAATAAATCTCTACAATGTTCAGCTGCTGTTACTTTGAGATTCTCCATTCCATGCGGCTGGACTGCATTCTACTGATTGCACCGTCCACCCTTACTCCAGGGTGCCTGCCCTCCCCAGCCAAGACAACCAGAGACCCTCACCCAGGGACTCTGGCCCGAAAGTCGTACTCAATGAACTCAGCAGTCCTGGGACAATAAGCACTGCCACCTACGTGTCCATTTGTGAACCATTCTGCTCCAAATGCTTTATATACATTATTCTATTTAATCCTCCCAACAAATCTATGTGACAGGGACCATTATAACCACATCTACACAGATGTGTAAACTGAGGCACAGAGAGGTTAAGTACCTTGTCCAAGGTTACACAACTAATAAACCCAACAGTGTGACACCAGAGGAGGAGCTCCCAACCCTAACGCTCTCTTCCTCGAATCACACAGGCTTCAGGCCCTGGAGCCTCAGTGGGGCTGGCTTCTTAGTACCCCAAACAGCTTCCCCTTCATGGGCCCTTGGCCACCTCCCTCTAGGCTGAAATGACTTGAGCCTCTCTAGAGATCAGCCTGGGGGCCCCAGCAAATCCTTTTTGCCGTTGTATTAACACTACATTTTAAATAGGACCAATGCATGTCTCATGGTTAAGCGAATATGTCTTCTTATCTATTTAATTTGTGGGTCAAAGAAGGATATTCAAAAAGATGTCCAAAAGGAATATTTAGAAAATCTTTCCTCCTGCCCCTCAGGAATTCCACTCGGCTCCCCAGATACCCTGGACAGAGGGGGACGTGTGGCCCCCCCATGGTCACCACGGAGTTAATTCATATTTCCCAGGCCTGGCACATGTTCAGTCAAAAACCTGGCTGAGTGCCTGTTGTTTACTGAAGCTGGGGAAGAAGCATCTGCAACATTACGAAAAGCATATTGTAAAAGGCAACACATGCAAATTAAACCTCTTGAGCTATGAGTAAATTGCTGGGAAAATTTATAACTCATTTAATAAAATTTGAAGTAAATACATAGCCTGGCTCCCAGGGAAAACAAAATATTTCCCACAATTCTCTCCTTCTTAAAAAAGAAAAAAAGGAAAAAAATTTAAAGGAAAGGACCATCGAGCCAGACAGCTCTATCAAGTATAAATAGCAGCTGTGGCGGTGATCAAAACCCATTTGCGGTCCTGGAGCATTTCATACCCACATGGGCAGTGCCACACCCTCTGCTCTGGGAGGCATTTGACAATGTCCAGGCCTAAGACGTTTCCACAATAAGCCATGACTGTGTTCACCCAATAAGGCTCTACTCAGCATCTTCTAGTCATTAATTCATCCAACAAGTATTGATTCAGTGTCTACCAAAAAGGCACTGTAATGTGGGGATTAGGAACACATGCTCTTGGGCCCTGCTTCCTGGCCTTGAATCCAGGCTCCACCACATTCTAGCTCTATGACCTTGGGCTGTCGCATTCGTGTAAACCTTCTGTGCCTCAGTTTCCTCATCTGTAAAATAGGAATAATAATAGTATATACATCCTAAAGTCATTATAAAAACTGAATGGATTAATGTACGTGAAGTACTCAGAACAATGCCTCACAAATACTTTTGTTAATCCTTTAACAAATACTAACTGATTATTTTTTATTAGCTGGTATTATGGTTTGGCCAATCTGCTAGGTGCCAGAGGTACAGGATGGAACAAAGCAGGTGAAGGCCCTGGCTCGGCTCGTGGAGTTCGTATTCAACCTGGGGTAGACACACAATACACATACAGACAAATGAATAAACAATACTTTTAAGAGAATAATAGATGCTTTGAAGAAAACAAAAGAGAGCAATGGAATAGAGACTGCCAGTCAGGAGTAGGGCTCTATTAGTTACAGTTAGTAAAGAAACTCTCTCCAAGGAGGCAATATTTGAGCTGAGATCTAAATGATAAGAAGGAACCCACTGAATCAAGAATGTTCTACACAAGATTCTAAAACAAACAAAATGAATGAGTGAATGAATGGATTTGCTCTCTCTGAGTGACCAAACGAGGCCAATGGAGCTGGAATGCATGGAGTGGAGAGAGGCTCCCAGGATGGGGCTGGAGAGGTTGGCAGGGCCAGATGATACTGGGTCCTGCAGGCCATGGAAGGACTTTGGATTTTACACCACATTCAAGAGGTAACTGATGGGGGGATTTCAATGAGAGGGTGACAGGATCTTGTTGTGCATTCTGGCTGCCATGTGGTGAACGAACTGTAGGAAGAACGAGGGGAAGAGAGAGCAGTTGAGAAGCCACTCCTGTTTGCCCAGCAAGATGTGACTGTGGCCCAGGGTGCTAGTGGAGGAGATTCAGGAAGTATTTGAGAATGAGCCCGGCAGGATTTTGTGATGGACTGGAGGTGGGGATGAAGAAAAGAAAGAAACCAAGAATGGTCCCTAGTTTGGAGAGGCCTGGTATGTCCACCAGCCTGTGACAGACATTGCATATTACTGAGCAGACATGGTGGTTTCTGTTCTAAAAGAGCTTTAAAGATAGGCAGTTCCAGCAGCCTGATACACCTGAAATAGAACCAACAGAAGATGTGGCAGAAGCGTTTACGTGCAGAGGCCAGAATCCAGGGCTCAAAGAAAGGAGAGAATGCCATACAGCTTTCATGGAAGGCCAGAGAAAACAGGGTCCCCAATCTAGCCCTGACGGATGCAGTCACTGGCATTCCACAAAGAGAGGGTCCCATGAGCACAAGTGTGGTGCAGGAAAGCCCAGCATGGTTGACCCCAAATCCAAAGAACCCAGGCCAGTCACTCCACTCCACAGAGATGACGGCTTCCAGTCAACGCTCTCCTGGTTTGTGTGCATATTGTGTTCCTGCTTAATTTTATTTTACTGTATTCATTTTTATTTCAAAATATTAAAGGGGTACAAATGTTTTGTTACATGGATACCTTGTATGATGCTTAAGTCAGGGCTTTTAGTGTGCCAATCACCAGAATAGTGCTCATTGTACCCAATAAGTAAGGTTTTATTCCTCACTCCCTCTCCATCTTTAGTTTCTAATGTCTTTTGCATCTATTTGTGCCCATGTGTACCCACCCATAGTTTAGCTCCCACTTATTTGTGAGTACATGTGCTGTTTGTTTTCCCATTCCTGAGATACTTCAGTTAGGACAATGGTCTCCAGTTCCAGCCAAATTGCTGCAAAAGACATTATTTCATTCCTTTTAAGGCTGAGTAGTACTCCATGGTGCATATACACCACATTTTCTTCATCCACTCACGAATTGATAGATACTTAGGTTGATTCCACATCTCTGTGATTGTGAACTGTGCTGCAATAAACATTCAAGTACAGGAGTCTTTTTGATAAAATGACTTTGCTTCCTTTGGGTAGATACTCTGTAGTGGGATTGCTGGATGGGATGGTTAGGTCTACTTTTAGTTCTTCAATCTCCATACTGTTTTCCACAGAGGTTGTACTAATTTGCAGTCCCACCAACAGTGTAGAAGTGTTCCTTTCTCTCTGCATCCACGCCAGCATCTGTTGTTTTTGGACCTTTCGATAAAAACCATTCTAACAGGGGTAAGGTGATATCTCACTGTGGTTTTAATTTGCATTTCCCTGATGATTAGTGGTGTTGAACACTTTTTCATATGTTTGTTGGCCATTTTTCTACCTTCTTTTGAAAACCTTCTGTTCATGTCTTTTGCCCACTTTTTGATGGGGCTATTTGCTTTTTTCTTGCCAATTTGTTTGAGTCCTTTGTAGATTCTGGATATTAGCCCTTTGTCGGATGTAGAGTTTGCGAATATTTTCTCCCATTCTGTAGGTTGTCTGTTCACTCTGTTGATTATTTCCTTTGCTGCGCAGAAGCTTTTTAATTTAATCAGGTCCCATTTATTTATTTTTGTTGCTGCTGTATTTGCCTTTGGGGTCTTAGTCATAAATTCTTTGCCTAGGCCAATGTCTAGAATAATTTTTTCCTACTATTTCACTGAACAATCTCCTGAAGGCCTGGTGCTGAAGAAGGAGTGGCAGGGAGGTGATAACCTCATTCCTATTGGGTCATCAGAGTTTCCACCCTTCAGGAAAGGATCAGGAAGTCCTTGTAAACAAATGTCAGTGTAGAGACACTCAGGCACGCAGGGCAAGTGGACACTGGCTTATAGCTCAGGGCTTTAGTCAGGCAGGGCTGGGTTCAAACCCCTGCCTGAACACTGTGTGACCCCAGACAAGTTACTTACCTTCCCTAGTCCTTGGTTTCTATAAAATGGGACAATGATGGTACAGCATCTACCAGACAGGATTAATTGAAATATGCCCCTTGAGGGCCTAGCACAGTGCTTTATGTAGGATAAAAGTTCTAAACAAAAGTAATACAATAAATAATCAATAAATAAATAATTAATAGTAAATTAATAAATAAATAAAAGTAATTTTTAGTTAAAGAATAGCATCCTATGGACCTTCTGTCATAGCTTGCACAGACTTGACAGCTATTTTCTCATTTAAGCATCTGTTTTCCTCACCAGCTTTTAAATATACCAGTGAACTGTTTGGAGGTTGCTCACCATTATTATCAGCAGCTGACATGGTACCCTGCATTAATCCTCCTCATCATCATAATGCTGCAATTATTATTTATGGCAGTCAATATTTAGTAAAGTCTTACTATGTGCCAGGCATTACACCAAGCATGTTGCAGGTATTAAATTTTAGGGTGCAGGATGGTGGTTAGGTGCATGGAAAATTTCATTTTGAATCTCTGCTCCATAGTCTACCTGTCTTACCTTTGGAAAATTAATTACTTAACCCTTCTACAATTCAGTTTCATCATCTGAAAAATGGGGAAGAACTTACCTCATTGAATTGCTGTGAGGATTAAATGAGTTAATGAACGTGAAGCTCTTAGAATAGACCTGGCCCTTAGCAACGGCTATGAAAGTGTTAGCCATAATTATGATTATCAATAATAACAACGCTATGAGTTAGGTGCTGCTGTTATCCCTATTGTACTGACAAAGGAACAAAGGCACAGAGAAGTTCGGCAACCTCCTCAATGGCCACAACATTTACTAAGAGGTAGAGCCAGGATTTTCACCTAGAAACTAAAGACCTAACAACTATGTTTGGGAGGTGTCAATACTGAGCACCCCACTTGGCTGGGTAGCTCAGCCCCTGGAAGCTTTGGGCCTGAACGCTGATGAGTTATGGGCATAGCCATGTTCGGCAAAGTGTGTTATCAGCCTCTCCTCCATGTTGGCCTCAGGGCACAGTTAGGTGGAACCAGGATGAGGATGAAGAAGATGTTCTATCTATCTTCTAGGGAAATTAACAGAAGATAGAAGAAGAAAACTAGGGAAAATGGTACACCACAGATAAAAGAAGATACAAAACTGGCCCCTTTAAAAATGAAAAATTTGATGTTCGTGGTTCTGCCAACAACTATAAAGCAACCACTGGGACTGTTCAAACCATACGCCAAGCCCCTGGCAGGACAGCTCAGAACCAAGTAAGTTAGGCTCTGCTATAAGACCTATGCCAAGTGCACATGACCATGCCTTTTGGGGTCCCCTTTGTAGATACTCTAAATCCAGGTTGCATTCAACTATAGGACCCTTCCCTTTGGATGGGGCCTTTCTATCCCATTCCCTGGGGTACTTCCAACACCCCGCAGACTCATCTTCTTTATCCAGGTGCCAAAATACTACACGAAGGATGAGGGCAAGGGCCTCCCTTGTTTACCAGGTCATTGTGATTTTTGTGTCTCGTTGCACAGTGGAAAAAAAGGCAGTTGCAGCATATGAGAACTGCATGTGGCTTAAGGCCTCCGGGCAACAGTATCGTAGTCCTGAGTTTGAATCCCAGCTCTGGCACGTACTTGCTGCATGGCCTTAGGCAAATTATTTAATAGATCTGAGCCTCAGGTGCCTCATCGCTAAAATGGGATGAAAAATAGTATCTACTACAAGGCTGTTGGAAAACAAGTGGATAGTGGATGTAAAACACTTGGCACAGTGCCTAGAACATAAGAACTCATAAATGGGAGGAGCTGTTGCCGCCGCTGTTATTGTTGTTGTTGAAGTGGTGTTGTCCTTAAAGGACTTACTCCCCAAGGAGTATTAATTTCTCCAGTGTGACACGTAGGCTAGAGGAACTCAATGCCACCTCTTAATTGGAACTTGTGGAAACTGATGGAAAGGAAGCCCCACCCAGCGCCTTGTGTGCCTATCTGCGTGGGCTGCAGGTGGCAGTAGAGGAGACCTGGAGATCTGGCACTGGGGAACTTTATAAACTCCTGACAATTCCTCTAAAAATAAAGGCAGAAGATGACGGCTTCTGACGCATACTGCTCCAGGCCTCTCTCCGATCTCTCATGTATTTGGACATCCCTCAGGCCCGTCATCATCCTGAGACTGCTGTCTGCTGACTGACAACAGAAAGAGAAATTTAGAGGTGTGAGTGAAATGACAGAGCTGTCACGGCTGCCTCTGAAACGACTCTTTTCTTAAAGAAAGGAAAGATAACAGTAAAAAAAAAAAAAAAAATCCTCAGACAGCTGTAATACCCTGTCACAGTTGCTGGGAGAGGTTTTTTTGTTTTGTTTTTCAAAAATGCCTCGGATGAATTTAAAAAATGAGAAGGGGGAAAATGGCCACCCAAATTTTTACCTCAGTCCTTTATGGGAGGGTAGAATTTGGGGACAAGTTCTGTCCTTTGGACCCAATAGAGGAAAATGTCAACTAGATAGTTTTACTTGGGGAAAGTGAAAGCTTTTCTTACCCTTTAAAAGATACTCATTTTAAGAAACCCAAAGAACCGAAGCTGGAAAACCCAGACTCCAAAATCTCCTTACTTCCTTTCACTGGGACCAGCTCATGAACTCAGCTCCTAATTCTTAGGTGGACTTAGGCCAACTAATACCATATTCGTCATAGTGATCAGCCCTGGGCCGCTGCGATTCCAGCACAAAGGAGTCACGTGTTTGTCAAACATTCAGAAAACAGCTGAGGTGACACATCCAAGAGCCAGATCCCACTCCCCCTTCCTTGCCGGCCAGTATTTCCTCCAGTGGCAGTTGTTTTAAATGTCTTGTTTCTTTCTTTGACATCCAAAAATGAGAAAACCTGACCATTTGGAGAGTTTTCTTAAAAACCAACCACTCTCCAGACAGAAATGCACAGCCTGACTCCACATCCAGCATCTCTTTAACAACAGAGAAGTTGTTGGCTAAGGAGATCACGTTTCAAAGGCTTTCATTTTGCTCAGTTTTCTGAGAGCCCTAACTTCACAAAAAACCATGAGAAGAAACAGATTCCCAATCTCACCCACAGGTCAAGCGCAGCCCAGAGAGGAATGCCTTCATTAAGATAATGTCTTAGAAAACCCAAAAATTCTACTAGCAACTACAAGAACAGATCATACTAGATGGAAGGAAATTGCAGTTGGAATATTTTTCCAAGAGTCCAGGAGGGCCAGAATCGGAAGAGGCCGGAATAAGAAACCCCATCCCTGCTTATAAAACACTCCGGGAGAACCACAAACCTACACTGAATTGCTGATTGATGTAACACTTGGATTAGAAATACACTGCACATGAAATACAATTTCCAGAGAGGAAAAGGAAGTTCTTGATGAGCCTGGTGAAAGAGTGATAAAAGCTTCACTCAAGGCTTCCACTTTAGTATCAGATTGTGGGAAACTGTCATCGAAACAACCCAACTGAGTCCATTAGCCATTCATCAGCAAGTACTACATAAACCCTTAACACCTCAGCTAAGAGAAGGCCCCATAATCACCCTGCTTTCCTGCTGGGAGGAGAGAGGAGGGGAAACAGCAGATGGGGAGGTTGTCCAAAGCTACCCCAAGAACAAAAGGCTTTCTTCTTGATGGAGAGAGAAAGGGAAGAAGACAATGTCCAAAGGAAGGAGGAAATACACCAATGTGGATTTCTTTTTCTTTTTCCCTAGTATCTACATGTCAGTACTGACTCAGGGGGCCACAGGCTAGACGCCACCCACTGTGGAAGACAGCCATGGAAACAGCACTGGAGCCAGAGTGACGAGACTGGGTCCCGGTGTTGGCATGTGCACCTGTGCGACTCTGGGCACGTTGTTCACTTCTGTGGGGCCTTCACACCCCCGGTTCTCAACCCAGCACAATAACCAGTGCCCTTCCTACCTTTCCAGGTAATTTAGAATACCCAATATAAAAATGGCTATGAAAGTATTTTCAAAATTTCCAAACACTGAATATAAGGCATCGTTACTTCCTTAGATACGATGGAAGTTATGACTCAAGAGTTTCCTGTGCTTGTCAGCTCACCCAGAGCTGTGATGAGGACAGACAGGGATAAAAAGACATGGTATGAAGGACATGGTCCCCCATGCCTCTGTTCTTCCAAGCCCATACCAGGCCTGCTCATCTTAAACCCTTCCTGAGCTCTTCAACAAGTTCCCTGGCTTTGTCCTAACTTTTGGTTGCCAGGAGTGCAAAGAAGAAAGAAGGAGAGCTGAGCAGCTAAAATGTAATCCCATAAGCTGGCCTCATAAAATGCACGTGCTAGAGAGAGCCATGATGCATATGGGGCCAATGATTGAAAGTCCCAGCTAGACAGGAGAGAATATTGGAGGTGGCTTTCAAAAATTTTTGAGCAATAGCACTTTTTTCCCCAAATGGAATCCCTTGCAGGAGGCAAATGTAATAAGCAGACAAAGGTAGAAGTTCTGGGGCTGATGTGGATGTAAGGGGCTGGGGGTCCCCATCCTGCTTCCCCCCACCTGTGAGGTGCTCCAGGGAAAGGTCTAAAAGCCCATGAGTGTTTCATCTTTTCCTTTTACAGGTGAGGAGACTAAGGCCTACACAGGAGAAGAGATGGGGCCAAGGACCCAAAGCCAGTTCTTAATCAAGCCAGACCTTAATCTTGCAGCCCATGCCTTTTCCATAGGCCACACTATCCCTAATGGTGAAACAGAAGGATCAGTGTTTGATTAGAGAGCTGGGAATACAAGTAGCCAGAGAGACCCATCAGATACCTCAAGAAAAGAGTATATGTGTCTTGAGGTCATCAAATGGTGAGGGTCAAATTGGCCACATGGTCAAGGCTGATTTTAACATTCAACGTGAATCTTACACATGCTGTTTTTGGGGTCTATCTCAGGGAACTCCATTTATACGGAGCCCTCAATAAACACAGTAGATACCCCAAATACCCTCTCTAACGTTGGAACAAGTTCCACTCCAGTCCACCCCCATCCTAACTTCCAAGCTGACTTTTGGAAGGCATTATATTTAAATGTCGGGTCTCAGGACTCAGAGTTCAATTTCCTCAAGAAATAAGACTATCAATGATGGTGAGTTTCCTAGGCTAGTCCAGGGAGGCTTATTGGACACATAGTTTAGGATGCTTCTAAAGGAATGACCTTTCTTTCAGGAAGAGAAAACTAAAGCATTGGGCTGATGCTTCTAAAGGTGTAGAAGTTGATGATGGGTACCAACAAGAAAAAAGTAAACACGGAAAAAGTATCACAATAAGTGTGAGCTTGTGAACAGAAACTGACATAAGCCAGAAACTTTAGAGCTCAGCGCCACTGAGCTGAACCACGTTATACCCACCACACTGGCTGTGTGTGCTGGTGGGGGAGCATCTTTGACTACAACTGTCTCCTTGATTAGAAGGAAAGCGAACCCAAGAATGGCTATGGGTGTGATTAAACATATGTGAAAGTTCTCTGAGAACACTAAGTGCCAAATATATGTAAGGGATTCTCATTGTTAAGGCTATTATTATTGCACTGACAACATAAGTAGTTGCTCAACTGAGAAACAAGCAAGGAAAATAGACTTTGACTCAAGGAAAAGCAGCAGCTGAGAGCCAGATGACCACAGGATAAATAGCCAAGAGTCTCTTTGGATTTTTTTTTCCTTAAAGATATTAAGGCAACATAGACAACCAACTGGGGAAGTACCAAACTCCCCCAAGAAGCAGGGAGAAAAGCCAGCAAATACAAGTTCTTCCTTGCAACAGCCAACAGTGCCTGTCAGTGTG